>NW_026779379.1:0-110289 GCF_030144855.1 Hypanus sabinus | reverse complement strand
GAACAGTTATTTATGTTTCTGCACAGCCATTGAAATGGTTAGTAACGTTAGCCATAAGTATGTTGGCAGCGAATAGAGCGCTGAAGTTTATTTTTTATTTTTTTTAGCCACATATAATGTTATTTGCTCCATACAACACTTTAGTGCTATTCATTCTTTAGGAGTCCATTATAAAGTGAAAAATTTTGGTGAAGGTCATGGAAATAAAACTGATACAACAGGAATATAATGTGATCTTACCAACAGGAAAGCGTTGATGTTCAGACAGAAGTAGTTGACGATGCCGCTCAATAATGTCCCGTCTTTCAGCACGAATACGTGCAGTCTCTTACTTTCAAACTGTGCACTACTTTTTAACATAACTCTCATGCAGCAAATAATATTAATGACTCTATCTTATCGCTCGCTCTTTCTTCGCAACTTTGTGGAAAACGTTGCAAGCGACTTTGACATTTTTGTCTCATTTCAAAACCACTTGTGTAGGTTTGTGCAGCTGGATTGTACACCTCCCGTCAGATCGCCGGCAGGTTGTAACAGTAGGCTTCCTCACCTCTGCCTCTCTGACCCTCAACACAGGTACCCCTCAGGGCCCTGTCTTAAGGCTCCTCTCTTGTTCTCTGTATACCCATGACTGTGTCGCTACACACAGCTACAATCTGCTAATTACATTTGCTGACAACACTACACCAATTGGCCTCAAATCTCAAATAATTATGAGGCAGCCACCAGGACCATTACCGGCGTGAATAACCTCAGGAATTTCAACTCTGTACTGATTCTACGATCTACGGATTTATTTGCGATGTCTGTGGGCTATAACTCCAAAAGATTATAGCCCACAGAACGATGGGTAATAACTATTCCTTAACTCTGGGTGTAAGTCCTGCAGCTCTGGTACATTCTTCATGATGGCAGCTGAGAAAGGACAGCATTTCCTGGACGTTGGAGATTTCCTGCTGCAACGTTTCGTATAGAAGTGTTCAGCGTTGGAGAGAGCTTTACCCGTGGTGGCCCAGTCCTCATCCAATACCTGTGGTGCACACTTGCTGATGCAGATCGTGGAGCAGATATTTTTGCCAATCAGAACTGACAGCGCTCGGTGTTGAAATACTCTTTTTCATGGTACGAAGGGAAAGGGAAGGGATATTTCACTCTTTTAAGAGAACCTCAATGTGGGATTGGAACCAGACGACACGAAGGACTGGTCGCACAGTACTTCATGGAAGCGTTATCAAGGTGTGGGGCGTTGTTGTCAAAATGTTAAAGATGGACATATCTGAAATATAACGAAACCGGAAATAAGATATTCAGGCCCTGCTGAGTTTTCTGCAGAAGTAATGAGGCTGCGAGAAATTGAAATCAGCATTTTATGGTACAGATATCTACTAGCCTTTTAATAATTTCCTTTAAGTTTAAATGATCTATACTTGTCGCACCTAACTCACCTGAACACAAAAGGGAAGTGTGACTAATCTGCATCCAGGAAGTCCTTTATGATGGCATGACCGTAAGGAATAGGTGCAGAATTTGGCAATTTGTCCCACGGAGTCTGCTCCGCCATTTCATCACGACTGATGCATTTTTTTCTCAGCCCCAATCTCCCGTTCTTTACCCCTATCCTTTCATACCCTGGCCAATAAGGACTGTTACGAACCCCGTGACTGGGTCACTTACCAGTAAAGATAGAGAGGTTGATTGAAGTCTGATGATACTATTTTTAAAAGTATTTATTGGTAAAAATACACAAAAATATTATCAATGCAAATATACAGATAATATATGTCGTCAATACTAAATCTAAAAGTGTGCGTATAATAATATTCAGTAAGAAATAAGCTCTATCGTTGTCTAGGGGATAAATGTATTGTCCGATGGAAATATAAAAGTCACTCAGTTCATGCAGGCTGGAGCCTTTGGGTGCGCTGGGCTTTCAATGGTTGGAGATTTTTGGGAGAAAAATCTCCCAAAACGGCTTTCATTTTATGATTTCGATCCGTCGGGAGTCCCGTTGGTGTGGCCGTTCACTTGTGGCTTCTCCTTTAGCTAAAGCCGTTCTTCCGTGGTGAGGCCGCCAATCCCAGCCAAGGGGACACACACGAGCCCTCCACCGGCTGTCGCTATTAAACGCTGTCACGGGATTTCTAGCGTTTCTCCTGGTGCGTCTAAAGCGGTTGTTTCCCAGACCCTCTTTTATCCTTACTCACGGGGTCTCAGATGTCAGTCAGGTTAGGATGATGTAATCCCTCAACCAGACCACTCTGGTCATCCCCAGAGGGCTTCAATGAATAGTACAGTACTCAATACACAATTCCGTCTTCAAGAGACAATGGTCGTTATTAGTGGTTTGGTTCCACTGAGGCCAGGACACATTCCAAACCTTGTGGATTATCTCTCATTTCCTAGGTCCCAGACCCGAATTATTAGCGATCTTGCGATTCTCAAAAAGGAGGGGGCAACTGTGTACCCTTCGGCCCCTCATAGTTGCGGCACATTCGTAACAGGACTCTATCAACCTCTGCCTTAAATCTACGTACAAATGCCTTACATGTACATACAAATATACGCTGAACAGAATACCACACTCGGAACCGAGACTTTTCACTTCTATCAGACTTTACAATGTGAAACGGGTAGAATTGGGCCATTTGGTCCATCGAGGCCCATACGCCATTTCGTCATAGCTGGTCCATTTGCACACTCATCCTCAATCTCTTGCGTTCTCTCGTATCCCTTCATGCCCCGACCAATCAAGCTCTGCTTTACATAACGTACACAACTTCCGTTTTCTTCCTAACGAAATTCCCTTTCATCTCCGTTCTGATAGGACGAAGACTGTCCTACCATTGGCAACGACTGCTTCACATTCACTCTATCGAGGCCGTTCAACATTAGATGGTTTGAATGAGGTCACCTCTCATTAATCTGAAATCGAGTGAATACAGGCCAATGGCCAACAAACTCTCTTCATATGAAAAGCCGTTCAAACCTGGAATCATTTTCGTGAACTTCCTTTGAACACTCTCCAGTTTTGCCACGTTTGTTCTAAAGTGACTCTTAAACTTTATGTATCTGAAGGAACCTTCATACCTGAAACTCGTATCCTCTTTCATATTATTGGTCGCCTCCTTTCGTATTTTTTCTTTACCATGACATTTTAGTTGCCTTCTGTCAGTTTTTAACAGCATCTTAATACTCTGACTTCCCACTTTTTTACTGTATTAAATGGTATCTCTTCTGCATTCATGATGGCTTTGACTTCTCACATTGAGTCAGCTGGAGACGCTCATGGAGTGAGTACCGTTTTGGATTCGCTCCATAACCTTTACTTTTTTTAACCTTTGATCACCCTTATTCAGCTTATTTTTACCTATACCGAAAGTTTCTTTATTCTTATTTTTTTGGATTTACTGCCAAGAGTTTGTTGTGAACTTTTGAAGATATGCAAACAGAAATGTCTCTCAGGTCTAAGGGACGGGATCCCGGACGTAATCCGAACGGTAACGGAAAAAAAGCAGGCTCCGACACAACAAACACAATTAACTTTTGAATTGTTTATGGAGGTTTTGGATAAAGAATTTGCTGAACTACAACAATTTTTTAAAGAAGATATAAAGGCTTTTCAAGAGTACATGGTTAAGACGGATTTAGTAATTAAACAGCAACAAGCTCTTATTGCGTCTCTGCAAGAAGAAGCTCGGAAGCGAGATTTGACTATTGGAAGACTGCAACAGGATTTAATTTCGTCCATTAAGCTGATGGAAGCCTTTAAAGCCAAGAGTGACGATTTTGAGAATCGGTCCAGAAGACAGAACTTACGTATACTTGGTCTTCCAGACGGCATAGGAAAAGATGACCCTTCGAAATATTTTGCTCAACTTTTAAAAGAAGCGTTTCCGACGATTTTCCCGAATAACCCCCCTTTATTGGATCGGGCACATAGAATTCGGCGTCGATCACCGAGTGTTACAGACAAACCTTCGGTGGTAATTGTCCGGTTCCATTATGTACATGACAAAAATCAAGTTATAAGAGCAGCTCGTCGGGTAGGAATGATTAAAATCAAAGATTTTTGCTTCCGCCTGATCGAAGATTTTAGTTCAGATCTTTTAAAAAGAAGGCTTCTTTTTAAACCGTTGATGGCTGAATGTTATGAGAAAAATCTGAAACCTGCGCTTCTATACCCTGCGAAGCTTCGAATTTCTCCGTCGAATGCTCCACGACAAGTTTTCCTTTCAACTTCAGAAGCGAGAAAATATCTGGAGGAGAACTTTCCTACTGGTACAGACACCAGTCTTTAATAAATGAATGATTCTGATCGTGTAAGATGGTTCTCGATCTCTTAAACCAGAATTATAATCTGGTTATTGGTGTAGGTTCATCCTACACTTTAAACTCAAGTTAAAGTGTGTTTGCGTCATGTTAATTGTTTTGCCTTATACACTTTAATCATTTAACTACATACTTGTCTATTAACTTTGTTCCTTCGAAGGTATATTTTTAATTCTTTGAAGGTAAATTTTTCCTTGATTAAGATAGTGGTTTTTTGGAAAAGATTTTTGGTTTTGCTTAAGATGGCATTATGTTTATATTTTTCGCGTTTCTTCCGTACAATGCATCGCTTATCTTAGCTTAAATATTTTTTGTTTTGTCTGGGCCAGAGCCCGAGTTGTAATTGTTTTTAAGTGATTATATTTTTATTCTTTTTACAACTAACTATACTTAGAAATATGGTTTTTATTATAGCGATTTTATTTTTAAAGTTGGGGTGATTCTTTTATATATATCCTTTTTATATGGAGTGTTCTTCAGCTGACATGGGGGTAGGATTAGTCTTACTTTTTCTCTTTTTAAGTCATATTTTGGCTTTTTCTCTTTTTCTCGGGGGGTGGGGGGATGGTCTGTTTTCTAATTCTATTTTTTTTTGTACCAGTTTGTGTTAGTTTTTTTATTCGGGCTGTTTTTGAACTTCAAATATGTCTGTGTTGTCGTCACTTCCGGGTCTTCTCACTACTTTTGTTCCTCTTCCGGGTACATGAGTTTCTAAGTTGGTTAACCCTTTCTATACCAAAGGGTTGATTATAGAATTATGGCTCAGACCATTAATTTTGTGTCTTGGAATACTAATTGTTTAAATCATCCAATTAAACGAAAGAAGATTTTCAAAGTATTCCAAAGACTTAATGCTCATATCATTTTTGTACAAGAAACTCATGTGAGGAGGGAGGACAAATTTCGTTTTTTTAGATTTTGGCGGGGTCAACAGTATCACGCAAATTCAAATGCTAAAGTAAAAGGAGTTTCAATTTTTATTGACTCCTCTATTTCATTTGTTCAACATGATATTTTTTCAGATCCGAATGGCAGATTTTTGTTAATTACGGGTTTACTTTGTAATAAAAAGGTTGCTTTGGTTAATGTTTATGCTCCAAATGTGGATTGTCATGACTTTTTAAAGTCTTTATTTACTTCTTTACCCAATTTAAACGAATATAAGTTAATAATGGGTGGTGACTTTAATTGTTGTTTAAATCCTCTGATGGATAAATCTTTATCTATTCAGACTTTACCTAATAAGTCGGCCACTTGTATTAACTCTTTTTTGACTGACAATGGAGTTTTTGATATTTGGAGATTCCGGTATCCTAATGACAAAGAGTTTTCTTTTTTCTCACATGTTTATCACTCTTATTCAAGAATTGATTATTTTTTTGTAGACTCTTGTTTTATTCCGTTGGTAATCGGTTGTAACTATGATATTATAGCTATCTCTGATCATGCTCCGTTATTACTTTCTATGAAATTTACGGATATAGCTTCTAATGCTAGACAATGGCGATTTGACTCTACCTTGTTGCAAGACTCTGACTTTATTAAATTTATGGAGGAGCAGATCGACTTCTTCTTCTCAACTAATTCTACAGATGATATTTCCTGCGGAACACTTTGGGACACTTTTAAAGCTTATATACGTGGACAGATTATTTCTTATTCTGTTGGTTTGAGGAAACGTATCAAGATGGAAACTCTTTTATTGGTTGATAAAATTAAAGAGATTGATAAGAAATATTCGATTGCTCCTAGTAAGGAGCTTTACAAACAAAGGGTTGAACTTCAAATGGAACATAGTTTATTACTTACATCCTCGATTGAAAATCAATTAATGAAAATTAAATCTGATTTTTATATACATAGTGATAAATCTGGTAAACTGTTAGCTAGTCAATTGAAGAATGCTCTGGTTAAGCGTCAAATCACTAAGATAAATAAGGTAAATAAGGCATTTCAAGATTTCTATACCTCCCTGTATCAATCTGAATTTCCTCAAGATTATAATACCATGTCTGATTTTCTTGGAAAATTAAATTTTCCAAGTTTATCATCTGATGATCTTTTGATATTGGATACTCCTATTACGGATGTAGAAATTAAGGGGGCTATTTCCTCAATGAATTCTGGGAAAGCACCAGGTCCAGATGGTTATACAGTTGAATTTTTTAAATTTTTTTCCGCTACTCTTTCCCCTTGGTTAGGTAAGGTTTTTGAGGAGGCCATTAGATTAGGGAATTTGCCACAATCTTTTTATAGAGCTTCCATTTCTCTAATATTGAAGAAAGATAAAGACCCTACTAATTGTGCTTCTTATAGACCTATATCTTTATTGAATGTAGACTCCAAGATTTTTTCTAAGTTACTGGCATCTAGATTGGAGAAGGTATTACCCAAAATTATTTCAGATGATCAAACTGGCTTTATTAAAAATCGTTATTCTTTTTTTAACATTAGGAGATTCTTGAATATTGTTTATACTCCCTCACATGATACTTCAGAATGCGTGATTTCATTAGATGCGGAGAAAGCATTTGACAGAGTTGAATGGCCTTACTTATTTAATGTGTTGGAGAAGTTTAATTTTAGTCCGATATTTATATCATGGATTAAATTGATTTATCATACTCCAGTAGCCTCAGTGTTTACCAATAATCAAAGATCTCCCTTTTTTCGCCTATTTCGGGGCACTAGACAGGGATGTCCTCTTAGTCCATTACTATTTAACATTGCCTTAGAACCTTTGGCAATTGCCATCAGACAATCACAGGATATTTTGGGTATTAATCGTGGGACAGATATTCATAAGTTATCTTTGTATGCAGATGATTTATTACTATTCATTTCTAACCCGGAGAAATCCATTCCAGCAGTTTTATCATTATTGGCTCAATTTAGTGAGTTTTCTGGGTATAAGTTAAATCTTAATAAAAGTGAATTGTTTCCATTGAATAAACGGGTCCCAATTTATGGAAATTTACCCTTTAAATTAGTTAATGACTCTTTTACTTATTTAGGGATCAAAATCACAAAAAAAACATAAAGATTTATTTAGATTTAATTTTTTACCCTTCATTGATCAGATTAAAGGTTTGTTTACTTCGTGGTCACCTTTGTCTCTATCCCTAATAGGTAGGATTAATGCTATTAAGATGGTTATTTTACCTAAGTTTTTATATATTTTTCAAGCGATACCAATTTTTATCCCGAAATCTTTTTTTACTAATGTTGACTCTAAAATATCGTCATATATATGGCAGTATAAAAATCCCAGGTTAGGTAAAACATATTTACAGAAGACAAAAAAGGAAGGCGGGTTAGCATTACCTAATTTCAGATTTTACTATTGGGCAGTTAGTATTAGATATTTGTTATGTTGGTTGAAAGATGGGGGTGGATCTTTTGGCCCTTGTTGGGTGAGTTTAGAAACTAAATCGGTATCAGCTTATGCTTTGGGTTCTATTTTAGGGACTTCTCTCCCTTTTGCTCTTTCTAAATTGCCGAAACAAATTGACAACCCGATAGTTAAACATACATTGCGTATATGGTTTCAATTTCGGAGATTTTTTGGGTTGACTCAATTCGTTTTAAATAGTCCTATTGTATCTAATTGTTCTTTTCACCCTTCCATTATAGATCAAGCTTATTCAGCTTGGAAAACTAAGGGATTACTAAGATATTCTGATTTATTTTTAGATAATTGTTTCATGTCTTTTGAACAATTATCCAACAAATATAACTTGCCGAGATTTCATTTTTTTAGATATTTACAGATTAGACATTTTTTAAGTTCTGTACTCTCTACGTTTCCAAATTTTGTGCCTTCAGATACTTTGGAGAGTTTATTTGAATTAGACCCTTTTCAAAACGGGCTTATTTCAAAACTTTATAATATAATTATGAAGATACGTTCAGAGCCTCTTTATAAGACTAAACAGGATTGGGAAAGAGAGCTTAGTTTTAGTATTTCTAGTGAGAATTGGGATAGAATTCTTCAATTAGTTAATACATCATCGTTATGTGCCAAACATTCACTAATACAATTTAAGGTCGGACATAGGGCCCATATGTCCAATGATAAATTAGCTCATTTTTACTCTCATATAAGTCCTATTTGTGATAGATGTCATTCTGAAATTGCGTCTTTAACTCACATGTTTTGGTCGTGTTCATTTTTGGAGAAATACTGGAAAGATATTTTTGATATTATTTCTGTGGTTTTGAATATTGATTTACAACCTCATCCTATTACCGCAATTTTTGGTTTACCAATGTTAGATTCACTGCATTTATCTTCTTCAGCCCGTCGAATGATTGCATTTCTAACTCTGATGGCTAGAAGATCTATATTGTTGAATTGGAAAGAAATTGATCCTCCCACTGTATTTAATTGGTTCTCTCAAACTATGTTATGTTTAAATTTAGAAAAAATTAGAAGTGGTACTTTTGAGACTTCTATTAAATTTGAAAAGTTATGGAGACCATTTATTCAACATTTTCATATGATGTAATATGACCCTGTGCCAAGTTCATTTGATTTCCCAGCTTTCAGCTTATGCATTTTGAGAGGACCGGAAGTGACGGCATTGATGAATACTTATTTTTGTGAGATATTATAAACAGTCCGCTTTTTTTTCCCTTCTCTTTTGTTTTTTCTTTTATATTACTTATTAGTTATAGTTATTAGATTAGATTAGCTAGTTCTGCATTATATACATTTTTTTTTGTTTTTTTTTTCTTTCTTTTTTCTGTTTTTTTTATATTATACATTATGAAATATTTAGATTTACTATGTCCATACATATATCTTATGGCTTATATCTTGGTAAACTCATTTATATTGTAACTATTATGTATGTTTTTTTTCATATGTAATGGAATGCGTATGTTGGTAATTTCTTTATCAATATATCATCTGTATTCTGTCCATATTACTAATATTAATAAAAAGATTTAGAAAGAAAGAAAAGACTTCTCACATTATCCACGGTTGTGTCCGCTTGCCTTTAGAATACTTCTTCCTCTTTCAGTTATGCATATTCTACGCCTTCTGAATTGCTTCCAGAATTTCGAGCCATTGTTGGTTCAGCTGTCATCCGTGCCAGTGTTCTTTTCCAATCAATTTTGGCCAACATCTCTCTCATGCCTCTGTAATTCCGTTTGCTCCAGTGTAATACTGACAGACTGTCTTTAGCTTCTACTTCTGAAATATCTATTCGAATTCTATCCAGCTTTTACATTGTTGGCATGTATTTTCATTGACCTTTTGTAATTTGTAGACCTCAACCATACTACTTCTTGGGGTTCTATATATAACACTTTTTGCCCTTGTAATTCCTTCGCTCTACCCGCCACGATTCAGCACCTTCTTAGCTAATGTCATCTCTTTTTTGTGATTTGATTACATTTTTTTATCAATAGCACCACCCCAGCCCCTTTGCCTATACTTTTGGTACAATGTGTACTGTTGGACGTGAAGCTCCCAGCTGTAAGTTTCTTAGCGAGTAGTGATTTCGTGACACACATAACTTCATGCTTGTTAATGCGTTACACTGCCTCAAGCTCAACTACCTTATTGTTTAAACAAAGCACTTTCACTCTTGCATTCACAGTTTTGGACTTTCTGCACCTTTTACATTGCAACTTATCACGTTGCCTGCAATTTTGCCCTATCATCCGTCTCTCCTTGCTGGAAGTGTCACTGCACACTGTCTTTCTTTATAAACCAACTACCTCACCTCAGTACTATCACTCTTGTTCTCATCCACTGCCAAATTAGTTAACTTAACATTAAAAACTAATTAAATTTCCTTTGTCAGCTTAAGAGTCATAAAGGGCTGCGCCAACTCTTACAAAATATGCTTATTTGATCGTGAGAATGAAGTTAAAAACAAGCATCTTAAATCTTCTGTCATAGAGAAGGAATGTCTGAGGCTCTCCTTTGAAAGCGTGGACAAAATCTTTTAAAAATCGATATAGTTTGTTGTGATTTTCTCCATGAACGATTTCAATTACACTGTTGTACAATATCTAGAAATGGCTCACGTGAATTGTTTGTTCACTGGGCTGTCTCTGATGTGACTAATGTTCTGCTAAGATTAGTCAGGGCATTACATTGTCCCCTCCTTGATAAACGCCACTCAAAGCAGACTCCAGTAGTTTTCGGTCGTAGGAACAGAAAAACTTAGCGTCGCCTCACACGGAAAATGGACTTTCCAGCAATTTAATACATAAAGAGCGTTTATTATCCTGTACTGACTGCGATTGGTGTCCCCAGTAAGTAACTGGGGTCTATGTGCAATTTCTTCCTGCACTATCTACTGCACGACATGATATTCGCCGTAAAATGCATTGCAATAAGTGTTTTGTTTGACGGGAAATTTCGGTCTAATCAGGTTTGAAGTATATCCTTTTTTCACTCAGGACGTACAGCTATTTTTGTCAACTCCAATAACTGATCTTACTCCAACGTTTTACGTTCCCCGACCTTCCATAGCATTTTATCCTTCTAAGTCTCAGCCTACTCCTATCAATCTGTGTTCTACCCCCGGGACCATCGTACTATTACACCATCATGTGACAAATGAAAACTCTTTGTCGGAATATATTTTCCATTGCAGCAATAACCAAAGAAAATATAACAGTCCAGTTTCCCCTTTTGGATTTTTTTCTGGTCTGAATTTTAATCCTGCATTTTCCTAGATTAACTTGTGTTACATCGAGGGAAACTGTCTAGCGAGGACTGCTATATTCCCAGTATGAATGTTCCGTTCAGTTTCATCTGCTACGATGCTGGAGTTGTCAGAGACTGCTGCATCGGTCAGCAATCCGCTGTGAAAGATGCCCTGGACAGCGGAATCCCAATTACACACCGCTGGAATTTTGCCGACTCAGCTGTTTCTCCGATACCCACTTGGCTTTAACCATGAGTGCAAACCGAGACAAACTGTGTAAACACTTCGTGGGTCGCAGCCAGTTTAAACCGGGATGGATTTAGAAAGATGGTTTCCCTTCTGTCTGTAAACAATTCTTAGTATGCAAATTAAGTAAAATGCATCTGATTTTGTGCTCTCGAAACTAACTCTTAAGTTCTTCCTCGTAGTTAATTTAGAGGCGATTGTGATCCTGTGTCGTGGAAAATGCGGACTCTCCAAATGCATCACCCGTTACCTGCTGGCGATGGCATCAGCTGATTTAATGGGTGTTATCCTTGGCGTGATAATCGAGCGGATCAATAATATTTATCTTTTTGCCAGCATTTTTCTCATCACTCCGACTTGCGCTGTGACACTTGTGCTTCGGCTCGCAGTCATGGACTGTTCTGTCTGGCTGACGGTGGTTTTCATGTTTGATCGATGTATTGCAATTTGTACTCAAAAGCTGCGGGAACGATTTTGCACCGTGAGGACAGCCACTATAATGGTAGCGATTGTAGGCACACGGAGTTGTTTAAGGTGTGTTCCGTTTTACTTTTCAGTAGAACCTTTCGCGATTCTTAACAACGTTCCACAGCGCTGTATTGTCAGACCAGATTACTTTACTTCGCCAGTGTGGAAAGCTTACTAGCTGTTTTATTGCATCATTACACCTTTATTGCCAATTGGTTTAATTCTATTCCTCAATGTGTTAATAGTCCGAAATATTATAGCGGCAAACAGAGTCCGCCGAGGACTCCGGGACAGCGATGACAATAAGAAGGATTCCGAGGTGGAGAACCGGAGAAAGTCAGTGATTTTGCTGTTCGCTCTATCAGCCAATTTCATTTTATTGTGGATCACTTTTATAGTCTCCATTATGATCTGGCAGGGACAAAATTACTTTTATACAGACAGATATGCTAATTCTCCGTCGTTTATCCTGCAAGAGTTTGGGTTCATGCTGCAATTTCTCTGCACCTGCACCAACACGTGTTTCTACACACTGTCCCAGAGGAAATTCAGGGAAGAGATGATGACAGCAGTGAAACAGTTGGTCATATTGATTGGACGACTTTGTAGGTAAAACGTAAGTTCCATTGAATGTGTTGTTATGAGGTCACATACATGTTCCACAATCGCCAGCAGATCCGATAACTCTATCGATGATCTGCCTAGGCAGCTGCCTGTGCCTTAAAAGCCCGTTTTTCCAACAAGAGCAGCAATCTTAATTTCCTCGAATGCGCCAACGAAGAAAGTTTTGCTGATATGATATTTGCATCGACAGAAGTACATTTAACTTTTTGGATTAAAACCGGATTCTTGGCCAACGAACAAGGTGATGCTGGTGTGATTGTTACATTGGTGGAATTATATACTAATTGACTGACTATCCATCCACTGAACACACGCTTGTGCCCTCTGAGAGTCCGGATATAAGAATTGGATCCCCGTTCCAGGTTCAAGAACTCTGGAAACACACTTCCCCTGATGACGGGAAATATGGCACAGAAAACTTTTGAATCCGTGGACTGACACGTAAATTGACTTACCCTGCTGTCTGAATGTCTCAGAAATGCAACCTCGACGTCACGCTCAAAATGGAGCATCGCTTTATATTTCGGGTGATCCAATGATTCACCTGATCGGTATGGTTTCATTCTACGAAGGTTTGCCCGTACAAAGACAAGCTACATGTCCAAGATCATGAAGAAGAGAACATGTGCAGATGCTGGAAATCCAATCAACGTACTCAAAATGCTGGAGGACCACAGCAGGCCAGGCAGAATCTATGAAAAGGGCCCAAAACTACGACTGCACTCTTTTCAATGATACTGCTTGTCCTACTAAGTTCCTTCAGCTTAGCGTGTGTGTGTTGTCAAAAATCACGCAACCGTCCAGTTTATGCACATGTTTTCGAGAGCTTAAGAATGTTCATAATGAATCAGGGTCCCTTCACAGTGTCAATGTGTTCAAGTACTTTCCCTGACAGAATGTCTGCAGTTTATTGCCTTGATTAAAGATATCTTGGCAGTGAAAACAGTTTTTTTTTTGGTTTAATTATCAATACGTGATGCTGTTTGCTTCTTGAAACACGTTAATCTTAGTAGTTTTGTGAGTCCGTTATGAAGTAGGAAATCTTGGCGAATATACCGGACGACTTATTTTCTTTTGAAGACGTATTACTTGGCTGTTTTTTGCTAATTGCTTGATTGTGAATTGTATGTCTTTTAAATTCTTATCCAATCATTTCATTGCCTTCCCAAACTGTTTTACTGAGATCAAAGAATAAACTATATCATTCATTTATTGTGTGGACAATCCTCATATTGAGCCCATCTGCCTTTGATAGCGTTTATCTAATAGCATCGCTAATACTCCATTTTTCCAAATACCGACTGACTTACTGAGTTACACCGCTGGCGTAGCAATGAGGTCCTCCATCTCGCTCTGTCCATAACGTAGTACAAATATTTAGAAGAATTCTTAATTGCTGCTTCCATAATATCGTCACGGTTAACCAGTCACTGTTAAACATATTAATCAATCACGGTTGTTACCTGTAAGCTGAACTCGGGACCGGTGGACTATGCTTAATCTGGCCTCTACCTTTGACCGTATGGGTGACCTTATCAAGTGTCAAAGCACAATGTTCTGAATCAAGCCAACAAAACACTGCGGATCATTGAGGCACGCAAGCCTCCAACCCCTCCGAACAGGTTAAAGGATTTTGCCATAACGTTAGATGTACAATAGTTTGGCACCTCGTTCTCTCTTACATTCTCTCAGACGTCTAATTACCTACTTTATGCTACATAAACGCAACACTGTTAGACTGTAATTGTCACTCACCAATCCTCTCGCCACTTTATGTCCCTTAGGCTCATATGATTTGATGTTTAAGTTGTTCCTTTTATTCCCTAAGTACTGCTTTCAGTGTCTCCTCAATAATAAAAAAATATTTAATTTGTCATTTGGACCTACACTCCTTCGACTTATGCAATAGAAACTGCATCGGTACATTCTTCCAATAGCTCTCGGATGGTAGTCATTACCACGGGCTCGATCTGACCCCTCGCAATCAAAATACTTTCATTTCTGTGTAGCTGTTAAAAACTAGATGTTGGGAGCTAGATTCTGCTTAAATTCATTTTGCATAGAAAAAACTTACCCTCTTGTCATAACTTCCAATATTTCCACTGCAGTCCTCACTTTTAGCTCAACCCGAATGGCCAGTATAAATGTATTCTGAATGGATGCCTCAGTCACCACCAGCATTTTCATGGCGAGCTACATGAAGCAACTTGTCACATAACAGACCAATGGCCTTTTAGTGCACTATATCCATGGCATTCCTGTTACAAGTAACCGTCTAAATTCTGCTGGCGGAATCTGCCTCACAGCCCAACAAGGAATGATTCCTCTGGTGATTAGTTTTCGCTCGCTTTTCGCTTCTCCCATGAGACAGACTGTGCAGCATCCTTCGGTATCACCCTGGCCGGTTCAAGAACTGTCATTACTGTATGATCTTCGGGATCAATACCACCATAGATACCGTCAGATACCTCAACTCCGTAGAGATTCGTTAATCTACGGACTCATCCTCAAAGCTCCATAGCACCGTAGCCTGATGTTGAGGGATAAAAAATGTACTGTACCTGAAACTGGTAGTGTGAGTCATGTACTTCCTATACCTAGCTCCGGATGGCAGCAGAGAAAAGAAGGTGATGGGCGTTCGCAGGTGATAGATACTGCCCATTAGTGATAAGAGGCCATGATAGACTGAGTCGTATCGAATACTTTTTGAAGGGCATTGGCGTTTTCTTTCCGCGTTGTGATACATTCAGTCAATATACTCTCCACTATAAATCTCTAGAATCTCTGGAAACTCTTCGGGAAGAAGAGACGTCACGGTGCTTTCTTCGTAATTGCACTTACGTGCTGGGCCCAGGACAGGCACTGAGAAACAGTAACAGCAAGAAATGTACAGTTGCTGATCCTCTCTATCTCTGATGGTGTTGGCAGCAAAATTTAATAGGGCATTGGCGTTGCGCCTTGACGCACATTCACACTTGTAACGGGAATATAGCATTACGATTAACTATACAGCCGTGTGATGCACTTGAACTGATGATGATCGCGGTGGAGATACCGTTACAAATCCGAACTGATTGGATTCGATCCAACTGCATCTGTGTTCATGGTAAGAGGAGGAAGAGACCGGGATTTTTCACTTTTATAAGGCAAAAGCTCTTTAGAACGTGATGTACTAGCAGAATTGGGCCATTTGAACCATCTAGTTTCCAACGCCATTTCGTCATGGCTAGTCCATTTAGCCTCTCACCTACAAACTCCTGCCTTCTCGCTATATCTCTTCATGCCCTGATCAATGAAGAATCTATCAACCGCTGCCTTAAATATACGTAAGGACCTGGCCTCCACAGCCGCCTGTGACAACAAATTCCACAAATTTCGGTGTCTAGCTAACAAAATTCCCATTCCTCTACAAGGATGCACTTCTATGCTAGACTCTCCTAACGTAGGTAACATTCTCTCCAGATCCACTCTTTCGAGTCATTTCAGCCTTACGTAGACTTCAATGTGGTCGCCGCTCATTCTTCGGAATTCCACTCTATCCAAGCACAGAACTGTCAAATGCTCTTCATATGACAAGCCATTCAATCTTGGAATCATTTTCGTGAACTTCCTTTAGGCCATCCGCAATGTCAGTATATCCTTTATAAGACAAGGAGCTCAGAATCTGGAGCTCCCTCATCCTTTCTCTGCAGACATCTAGTAATTTCTCCTAGATCCCCATGCCACTGCACTGCCCTCATAATGGCTTCTTTGCCTCTATGTTGCAACCAGTGAGCGAGAGATTCATTGCCCTCCTGATCATCATTAGGTCGCCAATCTCCAATTTTCCCAAGTGGGACCTGCACTGTATCCTTCAACGCGGCCCAGGAACTACCATAGGCACACTTCAGGAGGGTTTGCAAAACACCCGGGAGAGGTTTATAAATCTCACACATTTGTTCCAGCCAATTAAGAAATGCAGCGGGTCTTTTTACTAGGTGAAGTGCCTCCGCTACCATGGCCCGCGCCTCTGCAGTGGTCCCTTCGTTCCTTCATCTTCAGTTCGGTAGCTAGCCTTTCTTACTTTTCAGTTCCCCCTTTCTGCTAGGACCTTTACTGTCCGCCCCCCTTTCAGCTGGGACGCCAGTGCCTTTCCTAAGTCCCCTCTTTCCGCTCTGGTTCTTTTTTCTTTTGAATCCTGCTCAGTTGCTGGTTTCACTAATTGCCTTCTAACTTGAAGGACGGTGGAGCACTATGAGGAACCCATCCTTGTCGCCAGATTGTTGCGGAAAAGGTATTACCCGAACACGAAGTGAGATCGCATTTTAAGTCTTTATTATGAAATGATACATATCATAGAGAGCTCAATCTCTTAAAGCAAAGTTCTCGAGACTCTCCCCGAGTACACTGGCTTTTCTCATTGTATAGACATAGTGTATGTTATCAAAAGCTTCCAAGCATGTTTGTGAAATGCAACATGCAAACAGATAATTCCTTTGCTCAATAATCATGTCTTAGCACAGTAAAAAAAAATATACATAATCAGGTTACTGTTTTCTTTATCTATTCGAAGCTACTTCTGCCTACAACCTTGAAGACAGGACAATTACACTATTCAGCTATTTATAAAAAAACAGAACATCGCATGATTATGCTTTGATTACTCCTTCTCAAGCTAGTTAGTCTTTTACAGCAGTCCTGCAGGAGCCGTTTAAGGCTGCTGTGAAAAAAAAAACTCATTAACCCCTTAGTATCTAGCCAGTAACAAAATTTCTTCCACATTCAGTAACCGACAGCGGTGTTGTCAGCAAACTTGAATAGGGCATTGGTGCTGCGCCCTGACGCACGGTCACACATTTAACGCGAATATAGCATGAGGACTAACTATACAGCTGTGTGATGTACTTGTACTGATGAAGATCGCGGTGGAAATACATTTGCAAATCCGAACTGATTGTGTTCGATCCAACTGCACCTGTGTTCATGGTAAGAGGAGGAAGAGAACGGGACTTTTCACTTTTATAAGGCTAAAGCTCTTTAGAACGTGATACATCAGCTGAATTAGGCCATTTGGTCCATCTAGTTTCCAACGCTATTTCGTCATGGCTGATCCATTTAGCCTGTCACCTACAATCTCCTGCCTTCTTGCAATATTTCTTCATGCCCTGATCAATGAAGAATCTATCAACCGCTGCCTTAAATATACATAAGGACCTGGCCTCCACAGCCGCCTGTGACAACAAATTTCACAAATTTCGGTGTCTTCCTAAGGAAATTCCTATTCCTCTACAAGGAAGCACTTCTATGCTAGACCCTCCCAACGTAGGTAACTTTCTCTCCAGATCCACTCTTTCGAGTTATTTCAACCCTACCAAGTTTTCAATGTGGTCGCCCCTCATTCTTCGGAATTCCACTCAATCCAAGCACAGAACCGTCAAATGCTCTTCATACGACAAGCCATTAAAACCTGGAATCATTTTCGTGAACTTCCTTTAGCCCCTCTGCAATGTCAGTATATCCTTTATAACAAGGTGCTCAAACCAGCTCACAATCCTCCAAGCGAGTCCTAACCAGTGCTTTATGAAGCCTCAACGTGACGTCCTTATGATTATGTTCTGATTCTCTTGAAGTGAATGCTAACATCCCATATGCCTTCCTGAACACCCCCACAACCTGCAAATTATCAGTTTGAGAAACCTGTACAAGGACCTCCAAGTCCTTTTACGTATCCCCTTTTTGATTTTTTCTCCAATTTAGTAAATAGTACATTCTTTTATTTCTTACAACAAAGTGCATGACTATACACTAACCAACACTCTACTGCATCCAGTAATTTTTTGATGACCGCAAACTTTGAAACAAAGCCATCAATTCTGTCACCCAAGTCATTGACATGTAACGTAAAAAGAAGCCAGCATAACACTGACACATGTGGAACACCCTTAGGCAACGGCAGCCAAACATAGTAGGCTCCCTTTATTCCCTCTCTTCTCTGCTTTATCTATGCTGGCATCTTTCCAAGAATGCCATCACTCTTAGCTTACAAGCAGAGTCGTGTGTGACACCTTGCCAGAGGACTTCTGAAAATCGAGGTACACAACATCTTTGTCTATCCGGCCTGTTGTTTCTCCGAAAAGTTCCAACAGATGTCTCAGGCATTATTTTTCCTTCAAGTATCCTGAAACTACATCGTTAACAATCGATTTCAATATCTTCCCAACTACTGAGGCCAGACTAGATGTCCCATAATTTCCATTCTTCCGCCTCTTTCTGTCTTTTTTAAGATGGAGAAATATTTTCATTTTTCTATTCTACTGGAACCATTCCAGAATCGAGCGATTTTTGAAAGATCTCCCAGAGTAATTCACGGAGGAGATGAAGAAAGTCGTGAAACATCTGATCACATTGAGTGGAGTTTTATGCTTTCTTATGAGGTCACATAAATTATCGCAATCATCAGAAGGTCTAACAAGTATACCATTAAACTGTGAGCGAGGTGCATGAAAGTTAGAAGCCCGTTTATCCAAGAAGCGCAGCTAACATAATTTGCTCAAGTGTCCCAAGTAATAAAGAGTTGCAGATGTGAGTTTTATAGCATGACTATATCGGGAACTGGCACTGCTGAAGAAGGAGACATTCCCCTTCTGATAAATTGAGAGTAATTCTTGGGATCGTGACAACGTCATTTTTAAACGCACCAATGTTTATATTTGTTACGATGAGATCGCCCTGCATTTCTCCCACCATCATTCACTTTCCATTGCAAAGCCTTGGTGGGTCCAAGTTCCTCGTTGAAATGATGGAAGATCACCTCTTCAATTCCACTTTATGTGGTGGCAATTCAGAGAGTTCGACCGAATCAAGGAATTCTTCTCCTTCACTTACGGCATTGAAGGAATAGTATTCATTCATGATTCCAGGGAACCGTCTAATGCATGTGAATTGATTTTTCGCATCATTTCATTGAGATGAACCAAGTTATAGTCCCTCAAGAACAGTTCTGCAGGATTTTCGAATGTCTGGCAGATGAAATCAATGCATTCTTCCATAGTTTTTGCTGCAGAATCATATCTTCAGGTAATTCGGTTTCATCGTTTTTCATTTTTCTCAATCTTGTCTTCTCCAACATCCAATAAGCGTTCAGAATATCGTCCTTCTCCCTTGCTCAATCGCATGCTTCTCTTCAACTAAAACCTGATGACGATTCTTCATAAGTAAGATTTTTTTATGCATGAATTCTCCACATGAACATCATTTCCGCGTTTTGACAACTGCGAGAAGCTGACGGATATCACCTCACAAATGGTTAAAATACCCCCGAAAGGCCTCATTCTTGCTGCATACATCACAAAGAGTCCGGTGAATGACTTCAAAGCTGTCCCTCCTAATCATGGGGCATTCATCCAAGACAATAAGCTTCGGATTTTGGAGTAAAATTGCGGAATTGGTGTTTTTACCGATGTTACAAAGGGTATCTGCATTGACTTTGAGGGGTATTTTGAATCTTGAATGGGCTGTCCTACCACCAAGTATCAATGTTGCTGCAATACCTGATGATGCTACAGCAATAGCAACACCTCCATCTCCCCTAACCTTAGCGAGGGACAAGTTGGTGATAAATGTCTTGCCCGTTGCTCCTGGTGCATCAGTTAAAATCATTGAAGACAGATTCCGTTCCACGCAGTCGCAAACATATTCATATACTTTTCTTTCCTCATTATTGAATAGTAGCTCCTTCTGCGAATCAAATTCAAGCTGTGCGTTTCTGTCGCATTGCGGCTCACGCAATAATTCCAAATTGCCAGCACTTTGAGTAATTCTATCATTTCTTTGTGTTGGCAAGTTATATTCTTCAACTGGAACGCGGACGTCATGGACCGGACCATAACAGTGGCACGTCATGCCTTGACTAATCAAGAATCTATCAACCTCGTCCTTTCATATGCCTAAGTATTTGGCCTGTTGCAACGAATTCGACAAATTCCACTCTATGACTAAGTAATTATTATTGAAGATTAACAAAAAAGGATACATTAAGTCAGTGTGTTATTATGTACAATAAAGAATTAAATTAGCAAATAACTGTTTAACACAGCTAAACAATATATCAATAATAAGAAGAAAAATAATGTTGAGAATATTTTAAGCACTGTGTCAATAATAAGAAGAAAAAATAAAGTGTTAAGAATAGTTTTTGAAAGAAGAAGGATAAAAAAGGACACTAGCAACTGAACAAAAAAAAATTAAAAAAAAAACATTGGGAGCACAACCCCGGAGCTATACATCATACAAGCTTCCATTAAAAAAACACATCAATCCACCAACCAATTCCGTTTAAAGAAAAATCGGAAGGAAACCATATTAATTAACTGAAATCAGATGATAGTAGCGTGCGAATGAACCCCACCTATTCTCAAAATCAAATCGAGGATCAAAAGTTCGACTTCTGATTTTCGCTGATTTTCTAAGACATAACATCACCTGAGAAAACCATTGTATCAAAGTAGGAGCAGAAACATCTTTCTATTTCAAAAAAATAGCCTTTCTGGCCAATCATGTAACAAATGCAATTACATGTTGGTCTGATGGAGAAATACCATGAATATATTGAGAGATTATACCCTAAAAAATGTCAATTTATTGGGTTGTAAATTAATTTTTAAAACTTAAAATTAACATTAAACTTAAATTTCAGTACAGAACACGACTAAAGCATATGTGTCAATGTGGCTGACTCGGATTTACATCCGTCACGCTAACTATCAGCATTAGGAAACACTTCAGACAGTCTCTCCTTCGTCAAATAGTAACGATGTGCAATTGCAAATTGAATTAAAGAGTGACTGGAACAAATCGAAGAAGAGTTAACCAACTTCAAAATCCACAACCAGTCTTCTGTTATCAGGGTGATGTTAAGTCTCTCCCAATTTTGCTTAATCTTAAGTGAAGGGTAGTTGTGCTTTTGTAACAATAAACTATAAATTTCCCCAATAAAATCCTTAACCAAAGGATCCATTTTTGAAATGATATCGAACAGGTCAGAATCCTGCATATATGGAAAATTACTTAAGTGTTTCTATAACAAGTGTCTGACCTGAAGATATTGCAGGAAATCTCAATACGAGAGACAGTATTTAGTTAATAATTTCTCAAAAGTCATCAATCGCGCATCTTGGAACAGATGCGTGAAGGAATAAACTCCTTTATTCCTCCACAGAAGAAAGGTAGAATCACTTAATGGTTTAAATAAATAATTTCGATACATTAAACTAAAAAGTTTAAATTGCTTGAGATTCAAAAAATTACGAAACTGGAACCAAATTCGTAATGACTGCTTAATCGCAGGATATAAATGTAAATTAGTCATTTTGGCCAGTTGTACAGGTACAGAAGCTCCTAATAATGAGGTTAAGTGAAATTGTTTCACAGCATTCAATTCTAAATCAGCCCCAGGTGGTCGTTCATTTCTATCAGCCCAATAAAACCAAAAACACATATAACGTATATTAACAGCACAATAATACATTCTTAAATAAGGAAAAACAAGACCTCCCTCTTTTTAAAAAAATTTTGTAAATTATATTTACCAATTCTTTGTGTTTTATTATTCCAAACAAAAGATGAAATAATAGAGTCAACCTTATTCGAAATACTCTTAGTTAATAAAATAGGGATATTTTGATATACGTATAAAAATTTCGGTAAAATCGTCGTTTTAAGGGCATGAATTCGGCCTGCTAACGGAATCTTAAATGTATTCCATCTATTAAATAATTGCTTCATAAAATCCACTAAAGGAACCAAATTAGCTTTATAAAGGTCTTTATGGTTTTTAGTAATAATAATAGCTAAATATTTAAATGAGTCCGTAACTCGAAAAGGAAAGTCAACATATATAGAAGCAGAATAGTTTAATACACTTTTATGAAAGTTTAAATTATATCCCGAGAACTTTCCAAAATCTTTTAATAGTTTCAAGAAACTAGGAATTGAATCTTCAGGATTCGAAATGTAAACTAGAGATCGTCAGCATAAAGGGAGATCTTTATGAGAATTCCATGAGTATTGCTATGATCAACATTGAATATAGAATTGAGACCGGTTTTTTATAACAAATAAAACATTTACTAAACGGTGCTAAAAGAAAAAAAAACCCAAAAGTAAACAATCGACTAACATAACCGGAAGTCAGCTGTGATACGGCAGCTCGAACAGTTCTTAAAGTGAGAAATGAGAACACAGTTCTTGAAAGTAGTATTGCAAAATGTCCAAAATGATTTACAATCAGTTAGAAGAGACTTTCCTTGAAGTAATTAAATCCTCTTTCGCGACGTCACTGCTGATCCCAGCCGAAGTATACTTTCTCCGAAGGATTTACGATGAAGAAAATAAAACGGCTTAAAAGCACTGACCTTTCCTTGGCTAAACTCTGCGTCCAGCTCCGTCTGTTTTCACAATGCAGAAACTATCTCGGACACAAGTTACTAACTCCTCGTATGAAGATTAAATAAAGGTCGAACCTATTTTACTGCCGTCGTCAACTTTCTTCGATCCTCCACCTTCCCGAGCTTCGATAAATCTTCACTCTCCGACTGGACTTCACTGGCAGTATTGTAAAAAAATCTGCCGGCAATAATCTTTGAGACTTATGGCAGAAAGTAAAACTCCACTTTAAATCAGAACTGTGTCATACCATCGAATATGCAGCAGAACAGAGTCAGTGAACAAATTCAACCACGAACTGTCCCGCGTCACAGGGAGGGGTTCTTCTTTTATACCCTGTTGAAAAAAAACCTATCACATGACCTCCAACTGGCGGGAAAATTACGTCACTTCACCATCACAAAACCTTTACATCATTGTCATGTGACCGGCACAAGATACCCACGGGTACGTAACAATATCTTCAGCTTCAAGAAGTGCAATAGCCAAAGGTTCCAGTACCAATTTAAATAGCAAAGGGCTTAACAGACATCCTTATCTCGTATCCTGTGAAAGACGCAAAAAGGAGATCTGCAATTATTAGTAATAACAGTAGCAATAGGGCTTTTATATATCATTCTAATCCACTGGTTAAAATTAATAACAAAGCCGAATTTCGCTAAAACATTAATTGTAGGTAGAAAATTCCCCAGCCTATTAGCCATTATTTTTGAAAGAATTTTAGCATCTGCATTTAATAATGAAATAGGTCTATATGAAGCACAGTCAGTGGAGTCTTTATATTTCTTAACAATTAAGGAAATAGAAGCTTCATAAAATGTGGGAGGTATCACTCCTATCAAAAAAGAATCTTTAAGCATTTCCAACATATACAAAAAGAGCGTTTTCAAAATTTTATTAAATCCTATAGAATAACCATCCAGTCCAGGAGCGTCACCAGATGGCATTGAAAAAATAGCTTTCTGACTTTAGCTTTCAGTAATAGGAGCATCAAGAGTTTGTTGATCTTCAACAGAAATTCTAAGATAGCATTTGCTTCTTCAACGACTCTGTCTGCAAATTAACAGTTGGGGGAATGGGGTGTGTCCGCGCAAGGACTCCCATGATTGAATAGCGGAGCAGTCTCGATGGGCCAGATGCCTAATTCTGCTGTTATTTCTCATGGTCTTATTATTTATCTAGCAAGGTTCATAACCATACGCCTCCTGACAGTGTATTCTATCTGCCACTTCTTTGCCCATTCTCTCCGTCTATCTAAGTCCTTCTGTAGCTTCTCTACTTTTTCGAAACTACCTGCCCTTCACCTACTTTTCTACTTTTCTATCGTCTGCGAAAGGGCCATCAAATCCGTCTGAAATATAATGAAAAAGATCCATGTGGAACACGAGTTAGCCAAGTAGAAAAGGCTCACTTTATTCTTACTCTTTGCCTTCTGTCACTGCTTTACCCATAATAGTGCCCTTCTGATAAAGGTATGGGCTCTTAACTTGTTAAGCAGCATCATGTGCAGCACTTTCTAGAATGCCTTTAAAAAACCCAAGTACAAAACACTCTCTAATTCTCCTTTGTGTATCCGGCTTGTTATGTCTTCAAAGCATTCCAGCTGATTTCTCAGTCATGATTTTCCCTTGCGGAATCCATGCTGACGATAACCTAATTCATCATTGGACCACAAATATCCCAAACACACATTCTTAACAATCGACTCCAACATCTTCCCAACAGCTGATGTCAGACTTTCTGCCCTGTGAATTCCATTCATCAGCCGCTCTCCCTTCTTGGAAAGTGAAATGAAATTATCCATTTCCTATTCTACCAAAGCCATTTCTACATCTCGTGATTCTTGAAAAATCATCGCGAATGCATACACAATCGCTTCAGTCCCCTCTTTCAGAACCCTGGTCTATACACCTTCTGGTCAAAGTGACGTATCTACCTTCAGACCTTTATGTATCCCAAGAACATTCTCCCGATTAATTACAACTTCATATATTTCTGATCCTTGGCACTTTGGATCTTCCCGCACGTTTCTAGTGTCTTCCACAGTGAAGACTTTCAAACTACTGCTACAGTTCGTCCGACATTTCGTTGTCTCCCAGCACTACTTCCCTAGCATCCTTTTCCAGTAGTCTGATATACGATCTCGCTTCTCATGGAAACTTTATATATCTGAAGGAACATATGGTATCCGCTTTAATCATACTGGCTTGCGCACGGATTAAATCTTTTCTGTCTTAATGACTTTTTATTCGTCGTACGACGGTTTTACTACAATAGACAATAATCAATCGACAATAGGTGCAGAAGTAGACCATTCGGCCCTTCGAGCCTGCACCGCCATTTTGAGATCATGACTGGTCATCTACTATCAATACCCGGTTCCTGCCTTGTCCCCATATCCCTTGATTCCCATATCCATAAGATACCTATCTAGCTCCTTCTTGAAAGTATCCAGAGAATTGGCCTCCACTGCCTTCCGAGGCAGTGCATTCCAGACCCCCACAACTCTCTGGGAGAAGAAGTTTTTCCTTAACTCTGTCCTAAATGACCTACCCCTTATTCTCAAACCATGCCCTCTCCTAGCATCTGGAACATATTTCCTGCCTCTTACTTGTCCAATCCCTTAATAATCGTATTTGTTGCAATCAGATCCCCTCTTAATCTCCTTAATTCCAGCGTGTACAAGCCCAGTCTCTCTAACCTCTCTGCATAAGACAGTCCTGACATCCTAGGAATTAACCTTCCCAATCCGCTAACGTCCCAAGAATATTTACTCTAATATATGCCCTTCTGCCGTTTATGCTGGCATTGACTTGTTATCCGCGATTGGACCAGCTTGCTATGAGAATATGTCTTCCATTCTCGGGGTGTATTTATCTTGTGTCTTCAGAATTGCTTCCAGAGTTTCCAGCCATTCCTTCTCTGCCTTCATTTCTTCCATCTCCTGGCCAACTCCCTTCTCATGCCTTTGTAATTCAATTTACTGCAGTGTAATACTGGCAAACCTAACTTTTGCTTAACCTCAAACTTTAGAGTGAATACTAGCATATTATGATCACTTTCGCCGAAGGGTTCTTTTACCTTAATCTCTCTAATCAATTTTCGTTCATTACGCAACACACAATTCTGAATAGCTGGGCGTCTACAAACATGAGTTGCTCTGAAAAGCCAACTTTCAGGTATTCTGTCTCTTGGGATCCAACACCAATCTCATTTCACTAATCTACTTCCATATTGAAGACTCCCATTAGCGTTGTAACATTCCCATTTAGACGTGTATTTTCTATCTCCTGGTGTAATTTTTAGCCCTCATCCTTCCTGCTTTTTGTAGGTCTGAAAATCGGATCAGGGTCTTTTTATCCCTGTCCTTCCTGAGCTCTCCCCTCAACAATTCAGCACCTTCCGACATTACGTCACCTCTTTTTAATGATGTGATTTCATATTTTATTCTTAGCGACACGCCACCACCTTCGTCAGTCCTTTCATTGAAATGTTTATTCTGGATGTTAAGCTCCCAGGTGTAAACTTCTTGGAGTCACGATTTAGCGATGCTCACAACGTCATAACTGCCAATCTCTAACTGTACTTAAAGTTCATCTACCTTATTCCATACACTACGTGCATTCAAACATTACATCTTCCGTACTGACTACACCTATTAGATTTTGTCTGTGTGTTACATTGTAACAATCCGTTAATTGTAATTTCTCTATTATTAGTCTCTCATTGCGAGGAGCCTCACTACCCACTGCCTCTGTTTGCAAATCAAGTACCTCATGCTCAGCAACATCACTTGTTCTCATCAACTGTTAAGTTAATTTAACTCATTAAAAACAATTAAATTTCCTTTAGTATTTTAAGAGTCGTGAATGAATGCACCAACTGTCAAAAAAAATTCAGTTGAGAGTGATAATACGGTTTTAACATCTTTTTCCGATTAATTTTCCATATCAGCATCTTAAATGTTGTATAATACATAAGGAATGTCTGACAATCGCTTTTGAAAAGTTGAACGAAAGATAAAAGAAAATGTTTTTTGTTGTTGTTATTCCCTCGATGGGCGATTTCCATTGCGTTTTGACACAACGTACATAAGAATTTCAGTTAATTGTTTATTCACTGGGCTGTCTCTGATTTGACTAATAAGCTGGTAAAATGCGTTTAGGGAATGCAGTACCCTCTCCTTTATAAAAGCTTTCAAATCAATCATCAGTCATTTTCGTCAGTAGGAGAATGAGCTTTTTAACCTGATGGTCACGTCACTCGGAAAATGGAATACCCAGCAATTTACTACATTGAAATGGTTTATTATCCTTTACTAACTGCGATTGGTGTTCCCAGTAAGTAACTGGTGTATTATTGCAACTTCTTCTTGCTCTATCTGTTTCCCTGCATTATGTTCACTGTAAAATCCACGACAGATAGTCCATTATCTTATGAGGGATTTCGGTCAGATCAGGAGTTTCCTTAATACTTGTTTCTTTATCAACTGGAACGTTTCTGTCTTTTTCCGGCCGTGCCTTATTTCTCATTTCGTTTTCAACGGTAACAACCGAGTTTCCACTAATATTGATGTGGTTCCAGCAATTTAACTTGCCCGACCTTCCAAAGCAGGAAAGTCTATATCGTTTTAAGTCTGAATTGGTATCAATGTCCAAAAGTGAAACTTCATAGCAGTGAAAAGCAGACTTCACTGTCACCACATGTTCACGAGCATTCTGGATTATGCGCTAAACATAGTTGAAGTCATTGGACGGTTCAGCACAGCCACAGATCCTTCAGCCCATCTACTCCATGCTGACACCTATGAACTACCTACTCCCATCGATCCACACTGGAACCACAATTATAAAACACCATTATGGAAGAAATGAGAACTCATTTGCAATATTATTTTCGAAATACCATTTCAATTGCAACAGTAACCAAAGAAAGCATGTCTGTCCCTTTTGGACTTGTTTTTTTTTATCGTCTTAATTTTACCGCTGCCTGTTCCTGGACTCAGACGTGCTGCGTCGGAGGAAACGGTCTCTCTGGGCCCATTATATCAACACTATCCATGCTCCGTTCAGCTTTATCAGCTGAAAAGCTGGACCTAATCGAGATGGCTGGGTTGATCAGTTCTCCTCTGTTAAAGATGCCGTGGACTGCGGAATCCCATTGCCAACTGCTGGAGCTTTTCTGACACAGCTGTTACTCAGATCCTCCCTGCAGTTAAAAGCATCGTTTCCTTTCAGTATTCTTTGTATGCAAAGCAGTAAAATTAATCGCATTTTGTGCGCTTCAAACCAACTCTTATGTTTTCTTTGCAGTTAATTTAATGGCGATTGTGATCCTGCGTCGTGGAAAATGCGGACTCTCCAAATGCATCACCCGCTACCTGGTGGCGATGGCAGCAGCTGATTTACTGGGCGTTATCATTGGTGTTATATTGGAGCGGATCAATCATATTTACGTTTATGCGAGATTTCTGTTCATCAGTCCGATTTGTGCTACGTCACTTGTCTTGAGGCTCGCAGCCACGGACTGTTCTGTCTGGCTGACAGTGGCTTTCACATGTGATCGATGTATTGCAATTTGTAGCCAAAATCTGTGGAAGCGATTTTGCACCGAGAGGATGGCAACTGTAGTGGTAGCGATTGTGGGCATAGGGAGCTGTTTAAGGTGTTCTCCATTTTACTTTGCAATAGATCATTCCGCGAGTATTAATAACGTTCCATGGCTCTGTATTGGTAGCGCAGATTACCATACGTCACCAGTGTGGAAAGCTTACCAGGTGTTTAATAGTATCATTACACCTTTATTACCAATTGGATTAATTCTGTTGTTCAATATTTTAACAGTCAGACATATCATCAAGGCGAACAAAGTCCGCCATGGACTCCGGACCGGCAATGACAAAAAGAAGAATTCAGAGGTGGAGAACCAGAGAAAGTCAATATTTTGCTGTTCTCCCTATCAGCCAATTTCATTCTATTGTGGATCCCCTTTATAGTATCTTCTCTGTGCTGGCAAGCTCAAAATTACTGTTATACAGACAGATATCTTAATTCGCCATTGTTTATCCTGCAAGAGTTTGGGTTCATGTTGCAATTTCTCTGCACTTGCTCCAACACGTGTATCTACACACTGTCCCAGAGGAAATTCAGGGAAGAGCTGAAGAAAGGAGTGAAACATCGGGTTACATTGAATAGCCGACTTTGTAAATAAAAAGTGAATTGAATTGCATGTTTATTTATGGGGTCACATACATTTTCTCAAACATCAATAGAAACATAGAACACCTACAGCACAAAAACAGGCTCTCCAGCCCACAAACTTGTGCTGAACAAGTCATTACCTTAGATATTACGAGGTTTTACCTATAGCCCTCTATTTTTCTAAGCTCCACGTACCTATCCAACATTCTCTTAAAAAACCCTATCGCAACTAATTCCACCAGCGTTGCCGGCATCCGATTCCACACACTCACCACTCTCTGAGTAAAAAAACTTACCCGTGACATCTCCTCTGTACCTACTCCCAGCACCTTAAACGTGTCCTCTTGTGGCAAGCGTTTCAGCCCTGGGAAAAAGCCTCTGACTATCCACATGATCAATGCCTCTATCATCTTATACAACTCTATAAAGTCACGTCTCATCCTACGTCGCTCCAAGGAGAAAAGGCCGAGTTCATCAACCTATTCTCATAAGACATGCTCCGCAATCCGGACAACATCCTTGTAAATCTCCTCTGCACCCTTTCTATGGCTTCCACATCCTTCCTGTAGTGAGGCGAACGGAACTGAGCACAGTACTCCAAGTGGGGTCTGACCAGGGTCCTACATACCTGCAACAGGTCTGATAAATTGTGATATATCTGTGCAGCCGGCTGCGTCAAGGTGAAAAGCCCATCTTTCAACAAGAGCATCAACCGTAATCTCTTGAATGGAGCCAAAGAGTACAGTTTTGATAATTGCCCCAAACTATGGTCCTATTTTCGGTGACCTTGTAAAGTGGACGTTTGTATTCCATAGTTTAATCGCCTATTTTCTTTAAATTTCCATTAAAATAATTTACGGTTTAAATTATTAATTAATCACCGAATATGTCAAGACCAAATAGGTCACTGTAATTCACACCAAGATGATTTTGGAATTTTAAGGATTATCGTTCTCACGTGAATACTACATATGGAAAGCTGTGCAAGAAATTAATGCCTGAGACCTGACGATTTGACTTCGACGAGAACAGTTAATTTCCTCCTCTCTCTCTCTCTCTCTCTCTCTCTCTCTCTCTCTCTCTCTCTCTCTCCCTCTCTCCTCTCTCTCTCTCTCTCTCTCTCTCTCTCTCTCTCTCTCTCTCTCTCTCTCTCTCCCCTCTCTCTCTCTCTCTCTCTCTCTCTCTCCAGTTGTTAACTCACCTCTGTTCTTTTCTTTGTCCTTTCGCTTCTGTCTCGCATTCCAGATAGTAAACCGTCGGTCATTGGACTATGGGCGGAAAGCGAAGCACCGGCAGGAATCTTTTCTTTCAATGGACCCAAGACTCCAACGCTCAGAGTCGCAATGATGTCTCTCACATCTACACCATTACGGCGGACAATTTCTGCATCTATTTCAAAGAGCGTATGGGCGTTGACGTTCATTCGGTGTTTCTTCACACCGTGCATGTGTTTTAAAGTGCTTTCCTTTCCGAGAATGTCTGCAGTACATATGCGTTAGTTATGTGTAACTGGGCAGTGAAAATGTGTTTTATTCAGTCACACGCAATGTTCTTTGCTTCAGTGCTACTCCTTCTGTGAGTCCATCATAAAGTAGGAAACGTTGGTGAAAATTATTGAAAAAAAGTTTAAACATCACACATGTAATGAACCCTTACCACGAAAAGTGTATATGTCAACCTGTTCGGTTATTTAGCACGAACACGTGCGGTCTCTTATTTGCCAGCTGGGACTCTGGGTTTACCATTTGCTATTAGGCAGGAAATGACTTTATTAATTCCAGGTTATCGCTTACTTTCTCTTCGCAAATCTGCAGAAAGTGTTCCAGGCGGCTGAAATATTTTTGTCTCACTTCACCACCTTCATTTACTTTTTATCGAGCAATATCTGTTGCTGAATTGCCAAATTCTTAAGCCTGCAATGCTACTGCTGTTTGGTAACATTTCCATTACGAAAGAGAAGAGTTTATATGGTAACGGAAAGATAACTGTAATTCGTACCGAGGTGATGCTAGAATTTAGTTAATTTGCGCTCTCTCTCTCTCTCTCTCTCTCTCTCTCTCTCTCTCTCTCTCTCTCTCTCTCTCTCTCGCTCGCTCTCTCTTTCTCTCTCACTGACGCTCTCTCTGCAGTTGTTACCTCACCTTCTGTTTTTCTTTTTGAACTTTCGCTTCTGCCTCATAATCCACTTTCTACAAACTTACGGTCAGATCAGGTTTGTTTTGGGGGTTTACTATCTTTCTTTATTTCAGAAGCTTTGTCTGTAATATTATAACGAGAAACGTTCTTGAACCTCAGGTTTGACGAATCTTGGATTTTCACGTCTATCACGGTAAAATTGCATTAATGTACATAAGGTGTCTGTGAGATAATACAACGGTTATTTATGTTTCTGCACTGCCCTTGAAAGGGTCATTAACATTAGTCATATATATCTTGGCAGTGAATGGAGTGCTAAAGTTTATTTTTTTAATTATTTTATTTACATGTAATGTTATTTACAACACTTTAATGATATTCTTTCTGGGGGCCCATTATAAAGTAAGAAATCTTGGTGAAGGTCATGGAAATAAAACTGATACAACTGGAATATAATGAGATCATACCAACAGGAAAGCGTTGATGCTCAGACAGAAGTAGTTGACGAGGCCGCTCAATAATGTTCCGTATTTCAGCACGAATACGTGCAGTCTCTTACTTTCTAACTGTGACACTGCTTTTAACATTTCCTCTCATACAGCAAATAACATTAATGACTCTATCTGATTGCTCGCTTTTTCTTTGCAACTTTGTGGAAAACGTTGCAAGCGACTTTAATAGTTTTGTTTTATTCCAACACCACTTGTGCAGGTTTGTGTAGCTGGATTGTAGACCTCCCGTCAGATCGTCGGCAGGTTGTAACAGTAGGCTTCCTCACCTCTGCCTCTCTGACCCTCAACACGGGTAACCCTCAGGGCCCTGTCTTAAGGCTCCTCTCTTGTTCTCTGTATACCCATGACTGTGTCGCCACACACAGCTACAATCTGCTAATTACATTTGCTGACAACACTACACCAATTGGCCTCAAATCTCAAATAATAATGAGGCAGCCACCAGGACCATTACCGGTGTGAATAACGTCAGGAATCTCAACGCTGTACTGATTCCACGATCTACGGGCTCATTTGCAATTTCTGTGGGCTATAACTCCAGAGGATTATAGCCCACAGAACGATGGGTAATAACTATTCCTTAACTATGGGTGTACGTCCTGCAGCTCTGGTACATTCTTCATGATGGCAGCTGAGAAAGGACAGCATTTCCTGGACGGTGGAGATTTCCTGCTGCAACGTTTCGTATAGAAGTGCTCAGCGTTGGAGAGAGCTTTACCCGTGGTGGCCCAGCCCACAAACAATAATTCTGGTGCACATTTGCTGATGCAGATCGTGGAGCAGATATTTTTGCCAATCAGAACTGACAGCGCTCGGTGTTAAAATACTCTTTTTCATGGTACGAAGGAAAAGGGAAGTGATATTTCACTCTTTTAAGAGAACCTCAATGTGGGATTGGAACCAGACGACACGAAGGACTGGTCGCACAGTTGGAGGGGTTATCAAGGTGTGGGGCGTTGTAGCCAAAATGTTAAAGATAGACAAATCTGAAATATGAAGCGAAAACAATATCGGCAGATGTAGTGAGGCTTGACGAAGTCTATATCGTCATTTTATGGTACATAGATCCACTAACCTTTTAACAATTTCCTTTAATTTGAAATCATCTATAGTTGTCACAGCTAACCCACCTGAACGCAAAAGGGGGGTGTAACTATTCTGCATTTGGGAAATCCTTCACGATGGCATGACCGTAAGGAATAGGTGCAGAATTAGGCAATTTGTCCCACGGAGTCTGCTCCGCCCATTTCATTACGACTGATGCATTTTTCTCAGCCACGTTCTTACCCCTATCCTTTCACACCCTGACCAATCAGGACTCTATCAACCTCTGCCTTAAATGTACATACAAAAACCTTACATATATGTACAAATATACGCTGAATTTCGACAGCGGCCTGTGGCAGCGATTTCCACAAACTCACCACTATCCGGAGAAAAGCAATTACGCCGCACTTCCGTTCTAAAAGGACTCCCAACTCTCTGATGAGTACAGGGCCAGAGACATCAAGTGCTCTTCGTAGCTCAAGTCGTTCATCCGGAAATCATTTTCGGCAGTCTACTTTGAAACTTTTAGAGTGTCAGCACACCCTTTCTGAAATACAGGACCCATATATCTAAACAATACTCAAGACGAGGCTTCCCCAGTGCGTCATAAAGCCTCGACTTGAATTCCTTGCTTTTACATTCCTGGCCCTTTGAGTTGAATGCTAACGTCCTCACAACCGACTCACCCTGCATTTTAACCGTTAGAGAATCCTGCACAAGGACTCCTAAATTCCATTGTGCCTCCGATATTTGAATTCTCTCTCCGTATATCTCTCGGACAAAAATGCATGACCACAGACTTCCCGACACTGTTCCATCTGCCACTTCTTTGCCCACTCCCCTAATGTAAGTCCTTCTGCAGCCTCATAACTTCTCAAAACTATACGCTTCTACCTATCTTCGTTCCATCTTCATAGTGCGCAACAAAGCAATTAATTATGTCAATTTGACATATATAATGTGAAAAGAAGCGGTTACAGCACAGACCACTGCGGAACAGCTTTCGTCATTAGTAGCCAAGCAGAAAAGGCTCCCTTTCTTCGCACTCTTTGCCTCCGCCAATCAGCTGCTGCTGTATCCATGCTGGAATCGACTGTAATACCATGGGCTCGTAGCTTATTAAGCTGTCTTATGTGCATCACCTTGTCAAAGGCCGTCTGAAAATCCAAGTACAAGCCATCAACCGATTCTCAGTTGCCTCTCATGCTTGTTACCTATTCAAATATTTCCAACAGACTTGTCAGGCAAGATCTTACCTTGTGGAATCAATGCTGACTATAGCCTATTTAATTATTTGCCTGCAAGTACTCTGAGATCTCATCCTTAACAATCTACTGCAACAACTTCCCAACGTCTGACGTCACAGTAACAGGCCATTTCTTCCGCCGCTGCCCCATCTCCAGGACTGGAGAAACATTTGCAATTTTGCCGACTTCGGGAATGATTCCAGATTTTTTTTCTTTAAAGATCATGACTAATGCTTCAACGAAGTCGCCAGCCATCTCTTCCAGAACCTTGTACCGTACACTATCTACTGCAGGTGACGTATCTGACTTCAGACCATTCAGTTTCATAAGAACCTTTTCCACAACAATGACAACTTCACACGCTTCTGACTGTTGACAGACTCGAACTTCCGGCATACTGCTACTTCCTTCCATAGTGATGGCTGATGCAAAATACTTATTTAATTTGTCCGACATTTCTTCTCTCCGAATATTACCTCTTTGGGATCATTTTCCAGCAATCTAATATCCAATTGTCAATCGTTAAGGATGAAGTGATGGAGAACTTGGTGACACAGGACAAATTAGTAGAAAGCCACTGTTGGTTTCCTTCATTGAAAATCCTGGCTGAGGAACCTGTTGGAATTCTTTGAGGAGATTACAAATAGGATAGCTAAAGGGGCGTGGTGGATGTTGCATACTTGGACTTTCAGAAGGCCTGAGACAAGGTGCCATATATGAGGCTGCCTACCGAGTTAAGAGCCCATGCTCTTAGAGGAGAGTTGCTACGATGGTTACAGCATTGGCTGATTGTTAGGAGGCAGCGAAAGGGAATAAAAGGATCATTTTCTGGCTGCCAGTGACTAGTGGTGTACCACAGAAGTCGCTGATGGGACCTCTCCCTTTTACGCTGTATATAAATTATTTACATGATGGATTTAATTGCTTCGTTGGCTAGTTTACAGCTGATACGTAGCTTGATGGAAGGGCGGGTAGTGTCGAGGAAGCGGGTAGTATGCAGAAGGACGTAGATTAGGCGAATGGGCGAGAAATTACCAAATTAAATATGATGTTGGGAAATGCTTGACGGTGCACTTACGTAGCAGAAATAAATGTGCGGACTATTTTATAAACACGGAGAAAAACCAGGATTGTGAGAATCAGAGGGAATTGGGCGTCCAAGTGCGGAACACGCTGTGCAGAACTTTCCGGTTGCGTTGGTGGTGAGGAAGGCAAGTGCCATGTAAGCTGTCGTTTCAAGAGGTCCAGAATACAAGAGCAAGGATGTGATTCTGAGGACTAATAAGACACTGGTGAGGCCTCAAATTCAGTACTGTGAACAGTTTGGGGCCCTCATCTGTAGCCTCCCTCTTTCGAGGAAACTACCTGCCCTTCACCTACTTACGTATCAGCAGCAAACTTTACGAAAGAGCCATCAATTCCCTATAATGTAAACCGGTCCATGTGGAACACCAGTAAGCCAAGCTTCTTTTTATTCCTATTCTTTGCCTTCAGTCAGTCAGCCACTGCTTTAGCCATGGTAGTACCTTTCTGGTAATAGCATGTGCTCTAAACTTGTTAAGCAGCCACACGTGTAGCACTGTGTTGAATACCTTTAAAAAGTCCAAGTACACAACAGACGCCGATGCTCCTTTGTGTATCCGACCTGTTATGTCTTTAAAGCATCTGATTAGTCAAGCATGATTTTCCCACGCGAAATCCATGTTGACTACGACCAATTCATCATTTGACACCAAGTTCCTTAAAGCCACACCCGTAACAATCCACTCCAACATCTTCCCAACCTCTGGCGTCAGACTTTCTGCCCTATAAATTCCTTTCTTCTGCCTCTCCCACGTCTTGAAGAGTGGAGTGACATTTGCAATTTTCTATTCTACTAAAACCATTCCAGTATCTCGTGGTTCTTGAAATATCCTCGCTAATGCAATGACAATCTCTTCAGTCCCATTTTCAGAACCCTGGGCTGTACACCTTCTGGTCCAAGTCACGTTATCTTCTTTCAGACCTTGCAGTATTCAGGTTTGTGTGTACGCTGTGTAATGTACCACAGTGCAAACTCGCACGCAAAATTTCAGACAGTACACAATAGGCGATTAAATGGTTACAGTTTATAACTCTTTCGTTCCTATGTGGTTAGTAGAGGAACAAAATATAAAAGAAAAAAGCGACTCTTTATTAAATAGTTCGTGCACAAGAATCGTTGGAGCTCACGCCTCAGATATTCCTCCGCAAACGACCTCTGCCGAAACATCACAAACCTCCTGACCCTCGGAATCCCGTATTCGCCGTCCGGTGATCACCTCCACACCCGTCCTTCCTCTTCTCGCGCCTCGACCAAAAGTCGGCGAAAACCCCGCTACCAGACATAGAAGAGTGTATAACATTTTTCCCATTGGTTAGCCACACATTATCTGTAGTTAGAACACAAACATCGCTGCTACAGAAAAAAAAACATTACCTCAGTAGTGAACATTAGAGGGAAGCCATTCCATAAACGATATCCATGTGAAAGTGATAATACAGTTTTAGCATTTTCCCATTAATTTTCAATATAAGCATCTTAAATGTTATGTCATGTATAAGGAGTGTCTGACGATCCCTTTTGAAAGGTTGAATAAAAGATAATAGAAAATGTATGTCGTTGTAATTTCCTCTGTAAGCGATTTCCATTACGCTGTGGCACAATGTATATAAATAGCTTCCGTTAATTGTTTGTTCACTGGGCTGTCTCTGATGTGACTAATAAGCTTGTAAGATTAGTTTGGGGAATGCTATTCCCCAAATTGTTTGTCCTTTATAAAAGCTTTCAAATCAATCACCTGTAGTTTTCGCCATTAGGAGTAAGAGCTTTATAACCTGATCGTCGAGTCAGTTGAAAATGGAAAATCCAGCTATTTACTGCATAGTTAGTGTTTATTATCCTGTACTGAATGTGATTGATATCCCCAGTAAGTAACTCGACTATGTTTGCATTTTTTTCTCACTCTATCTGCTTCCCTGCCTTATATTAGCTGCAAAATCCACGACACATCTTGTGTGGTCTCATGAGGGTTTTCGGTCTGATCAGGGTTCAAACGTATGTTTCTTTCTTCTTCCGGAGGTTCCTTATGGCTGGTTTCTTTGTCAACTGTAGCAACCGAGTTAGCACTGATACTGATGTAGTTCCAGCAATTTACCTTGCCGGACCTTCCAAAGCATGAATATATATATTGTTTTAAAAGTCTGAATTGGTATCAATGTCAAAAACTGGAGCTTTATAGCAGCGAGATGAAGACTTCACCGTCACCACGACACGTTCACGACACGTCCGGTTTATGCGCGAACCATAGTTGGAGTCATAGAAAGGTTCAGCACAGCCACAGACCGTTCAGCCCATCTATCCATGCAGAACCCATATAAACTACGTACTCCCATCCACCCGTACGGGAACTATAGTTCTTTAACATCATCATGTAACAAATGAGATCTCATTTTCAATATTATTTTCTAAATATCTTTTCAATTGCAACAATAACCAGAGAAAATATGACTATCCCGTTTTCCCTGTTGGATTTTTTTTCTCTTCTTTATTTTAAAGATGCGCATTCCTCGACTCACATGTGCTACGTCAGAAGAAACATCTATTTGGGCCCATTATATTCCCACTATCAATGCTCCAGTCAACTTTACCGGCTACAAAGCAGGATCTATTCGAGATGGCTGCGTCGATCAGCATTCCTCTGTTAAATATACCGTGGACTGCGGAATCCCGGTGGCAACGGCTGGAAATTTGCCGACTCAGCTGTTACTCAGATCCTCCTTGGAATCAGAAGAATCGTTTCCCATTCAGTCATTAAAACATTCTTTGCATACAAAACCAGTATAATTAATCGCATTTTTTGCCTTTGAAATTATCTTTTTTCTTGCAGTTAATTTGTCGACTATTGTGATCCTGTGTCGTGGAAAATGCGGACTCTCCAAATGCATCACCCGTTACCTGGTGGCGATGGCATCAGCTGATTTAATGGGCCTTATCAATGGCGGATCAATCATATTTACGTTTTTGCGAGATTTTTCTTCATCAGTCATATTTGTGCTACGTCAGCTCTCTTCAGGCTCGCAGCCATGGAATGTATCTGTCTGGGGTGCATTTCACATTTGATTGATATATTGCAATTTGTATCCAAAACTGCAGAAACGATTTTGCACCAAAAGGACAGTTACAATGGTCGTGGTGATTGTGAGTATGAGGAGTTGTTTAAATGTTCTCCAATTAACTTCGTAATAGATCATTCTGCGTGTATTATGAGCGTTCCAGGGCGCTGTACTGGTAGAGTAGGTTACTTTACTTCACCAGTGTGGAAAGCTTACCAGGTGCTTAATAGTATCATTACCCCTTAATTGCCGTTTGGATTAATTCTATTATTCAATGTGTTAACAGTCAGTCATATTTTTGCAGCAAACAGAGGACTCCGGAGCAGCAATGACAATAAAAAGGATTCAGAGATGGAGAACCGGAGAAAGTCAATGATTTTGCTGTTCAGCCAATTTCACTTTATTGCGGACCCCTTTTATAGTCTCCATTATAACCTGGCAGGCTCGAATTTACTTTTATACAGACAGATGTCTGATGTTGCTGGTGTGATATTTACATTGGCAGAACTACATTTAAATCACTGGATGAATAATGGATTCTAAGCCAACGAACAGGGTGATACTAGTCTGATTCTTACGTTGGTAGATTTATATACTAATCGACTGATCACCGATCTACTGAACATACGCGTATGCATTTGAGAGTCCGGATATAAGAATCCGATCTCCCTTGTACGAGGCTCAAGAAATTAGGAAACACACTATCCGCGGAAAACGGGAAATATACATTAGAAGAGAATGAATCCTTAATCTGACACGTCAATTGCCCTGTCTTATCGTCTTAACGCATCAAGAATGCAAATTCAACGTCACCCTCACAACAGAACATCGCTTTATCTTTCGGGTGATACAATGATTTATCTTATCCATATGGTTTCATTCCAGGATGTTCGCGAAGCCAGCGGCAAGCTGGACGTCCATGATCACGAAGAAGGGAAATGTGCAGATTCTGGAAATCAACACACAAATTGCTGGATGAACTCAGCAGGCCCTGCTGCATCTCTGGAAAGGAATCCTGCTGTAGGTGTCTCAGCGCCAAACGAGGTCTGTACTCTTTTCAGTGATACTGCCTGGCCTGCTGATTTCCTGCAACATTCGTGCGTGTGTTGTCCAAAATCACACTGCGGTGGCGTTCAATTTCTGTTTATGTTTTTTAGAGCTTAAGGGTTTTAATAATGACTCGGTATTTCTTCGCAATGTGAAAGTGTTCAAGTACATTCCCCTACGAGAATGTGTTTTTTATCCCTCCGTGATGCCCTTTGTTTCGTGCAACAGGTTAACGTTAATCCTTCTGTGAGTCCGTTATGAAGGAGGAAATCTTGGTGAAGGTCATTGAAATAAAGTTGCAGCAATAGTCTTATAATGAAACCTCCGCAACAAGAAGGAGTTTATGTTCAGGCGGGAGTGTTTCCCCCTGCCGCTTCATACTGTTCTCTCATTTAGTACGAACTCGTACGGTCTCTCCCTTTCAAACTGGGTCTCCACATTTCCTCTCAGACTGCAGATGACTCCATGTTATTGCTTATTTTCTCTTTGCAAATTCGTGGATAACTTCGCAGGCGGTGGTAGCACTTCGGTCTCAGTTTACCAGCCTCTTTACTTTTTATCGACCAAGATCCATTGCTGAATTGCAGAATTTCTCCACCCGCCATTTCTATTCTTTCTTTCGGCAGTGTTTTTGTTCTGTTATATTTAACTTAAACAAAGTAGAAATTAAAATGAAACGAAAAGCCGATAACCCAGAAGATTTATTGCAACATTTTAGATGTTTTGTCCTGTTCTTACAGCCATTACCGGACGACTGCTTTTCATTTTAATTTTATGAAAATGTAAGACGTATTACTCGGCTATTTTATGATTGTTGCTGAAATGGAATTATTGCATTGCTTTCGAAAACTGTTTTACTAAGATCAAAGAATAAATCATATCACTCATTTATTTATGCAGAATCCTCATATTGTGCTCATCTATCTATGATGATATTTATCTCATACCCCTAGCACCGCTAATGCCCTCGCTTTTTATTAATACTGACTGATTTCCTGCGTAGCAGTGAGGTTCTCCATCTCGCTCTGTCCATAACATAGCGCACACATATCGAATAAGTCTTAATTGCTGCTTCGGTAACATTGCACAGTTGACCAATCACTGTTAACCGCATTAATCAGTCACGGTTGTCAGCCGTAAGTTGAACTCCCGAGCCATCGGGACCGGTTGACCATTCTTAGTCTGGCCTCTACCTTTGCCAACTTCTGCATGGGTAACCTCATCAAGAGTCAAGGCACAAGGTCTTGAATCAAGGCAACAAAATTCTCCGAGCCCTTGAAGCATGCAGGACTCCAAACCCTACGTTAAGTGTGAAGTCCGCTTGAAGGATTTTTTTTCCACAACATATAAAGTAGCTTGATACCTCTTTAGCTGCTTTATAAATCGATCATGTAAAATTCCTCCTCCACGATATACTCTCCTTTGATTATTACATCATCATCGTCATACAAACATCCAATTTCCTACTTTCCGCTACATTAACGCAATACTGTTAGACTATAAATAACGCTCACCCATATCCCCTTAGACAGATATAACCTTATGTATTGAAGTTTAAATGAAGACTCCAAATTCCCCAGACCTTGTCTCAAGTACCTCTTCAATAAAAGATCTTTTTGATCGTAATTTTGACCTCATTTTCTAAGCCTGCTGGAGTCAAAACTACATTCTTTCAAATGTTCGCGCATGGCGATCATTATGACATCCTCCTCAGACACCTATGGCAACAAATTCCAGAAGTTCCGTTCTCTTGCTAACGAAATTCCTTTCCATCTCCGTTCTAATACGACGGACCTCTATCTTAGACTCTCCCACCACAACTAACCACACTATCGAAGCCTTTTAACATTAGATAGATTTCAATGACGTCACCCCTCATTTTTCTGATATCTAGTGAATACAGGCCAAAGGCCAGCAAACTCTCTTCATATGAAAAGCCGTTCAATCTTGTAATCATTTTCGTGTCCTTTAAACTCTCTCCAGAGTTGGCACATTCGTTCTAAAGGGCAGGAAACGACTCACAATACTGCAAGCGAGGCCTCCCCATACTTTATTAAGTCTCAAAATTACACCCATGCTTTTAAATGTAATTTTTCTTGAACAGAATACTGAAATCGCATTTGCTTCCCTCACCACCAAATAAGTCTGCAAATGATCAGTTTGGGGATCCTGCACAACTCCCAAGTACTTTTGTACCTCTCTAGTTTGAATTTGCTCTGCATTTAGAAACCAGACTAACCTTTTATTTCTTCTACCAAAGTGTATGACCTTACCTTTCCCGACGTCATCTGACAGATCTCTGCCCATTCTATTATTCGTTTTAAGTTATTCTGTAAGCCTCTCCACTCATTGAAGCCATCGTATCTTCCGCGAACTTTGCAACCAAGCCACCAGTTTCGTCATTGATATTTAACGTTAAAAGAAGCGAACCGACCGCAGACCGTGTAGGACATCAGTTGTTACCGGCAGCCAATCAGAAAACTCTCCCTTTATTTCAAAATTTTGTCTTGCCAATTAGCCTCTGTTTTTTCCATGCCTGTATCTTTTCTGCAATAGCATAAGTTCTTAACTTGTTAAGCAGCCTCATGTGTGGCACCTTCTAAAATGCCTTTAGAAAATCGAAGAAGACTAAGTCCGTTAATACGCCTTTGTCTGTCCAGCCCGCAGTGTCTTCAAAGAATTCCAACAGATCTGTCAGGCGTGATTTTCCCATGCTAACTACTGCTTATTTCATCACGTTCCTCCATGTACCCCGAAACCACATCTTAAACAATTAATTCCAACATATTCCCAATCACTGAGATCAAACTAATTGGCCCATAATTTCCTTTCTTCTGCCTCTCGCTCTTCTTGATGAGTGAAATGATCTTTGCTCATTTTCACTACCGGTCAACGCTTCAATAATCTGCTGATTCTTGAACGATTATTACTAAAGCCTCCACAAGATCTTCGGCCAAGTCTTTCGGAACTCGGGGCATAACATCGTCAGGTCGCTTATCTACCTTCAGACTCCCAAGAAACGTCACGCTAATGATGGCAACTTCACACACTTAACCCCTGACACCCTGGATCTTCTGGCACACTCCTTGTGTAAAATGATGTAAAAGACTTTTTACTTTCGTCCGCCATTTGCATGTCTCCTATTAGTATCTCTGTAGCATCCTTTTCCAACAGTCCAATATCGTCCAATATCCACTTTCACGTGTCTCTTAAACTTTATGTATCTGAAGAAACTTTCATATCTGAAACTGGTATCCTCTTTCATACTATTGGTCGCTTCCTTTCGTATTTTCCTTTACCTTCATAACATTTTAGTTGCCTTCTGTCAGATTTTAATAGCATCCTAATACCATAACTTCCCACCTTTTTCGTTAATAATATGCCGTCTTTTCGGTGTTTATGATGGCTTTTACCTCTCATGTTATCCACGGTTATGTCTGCTTGCCATTAGAATACTTCTTCTTTCGGATGTCTATATGCTGAATTGCCTTCAAAATTTCGAGACGTTGTTTCTCTGCCATCATCTCTGTCAGTGTTCTTTTCCAATCAATTTTGGCCAACTCCTCTCTCATGCCTCCACAATTCCCTTTGCTCCAGTGCAACACCGACAGATTGACTTAAGTTTCTGCTTCTCAAACATCTATCTGAATTCTATCATATTATGATCAATTTCCTCGAAGTTCTCTTTCACCATTAGTTCCGTAAAGAATTCCTGTTCATTGAACAATGGCCAATCGAGAATAGCTGGTCCCCTAGTGGGCTCAAACACGAACTGCTTTAAAAAGGCCATCTTGAGACATTCTAGAAATCTCCCTTCTTGGGATCCAGCACAACTTCATTTTCCCGATCTCCCTCCGTATGGAAATCCCTGATGACGATTGTAACATTCTCCTGTTTTTTTGACCTTTTGTAATTTGTCGACCTCATCCTGACTACTGTTTGGCGGTCAGTATATCACACTTCTTGCCCTTGCATTTCCTACGCTCTACCCGCCACGAATCAACACCTTACAAACCTATGTCACCTCTTTGTAAGGATTTTATTTCATTTTTTATCAATCGCGCCACGTCCTCCTTCCGCCTATACATTCGATACAACGTGGACGTTAAGCTCTCAGCTACAATTTTCTTTCAGTTGCGGTTTAGTGACACACACAACTTCATACCTGTCAATGCGTTACTGTGCCTCAAGTTCAACTACCTTCTTTCGTACATTCAAACAAAGCTCCTTCACTCCTGCATTCCCTGGTTTCGACTTTGTCCACCACTTACATTGCACTTCATCCTGTTGACTGCCATTTTGCCGTATCATCCGTCTCTCCTTGCTGGAAATCTCACTATACACTGCCTTTGTTTGGAAACCAAATACCTCATGCTCAGTACTATCACTCTTATTCTCAACCACCTCAAAACTAGTCAACATAATATTATAAGTGAATTAAATTTCCTTTATAAGTCTAAGCAACTAAATAAGTAAAAATAAGCAACAAATCTTGTGTCTTAGAGAAGGAATGTCTAACGTTCTCTTTTTAAAGCGTAAACAATAATAAATATATATAAATATATATACTGTTGTGATTTTCTTGATGAACGATTTTCATTACGCTGCGGCACAATGTCTAGAAATAGCTCACATTAATTATTTGCTCACTGGGCTGTCTCTGATGTAACTAATGAGCAGATAAGTTTAGTCAGGGGATTGTCGCATCATCTCCTTTATAAATGCGTTGAAAGCTGCCAACAGCAGTTTTCGGTAATAGGAAAAGAATAAACTGCGCGTCACGGCACACTGAAAATGGAATTTCCAGCAATCTACTACATAGAGAGTGTCTATTATCCTGTACTGACTGCGATTGGTGTCCCCAGTAAGTAAATGCGCTCTCTGTGCAATATTCGTCGTAAAATGCTTTGCACTGTGCATTTACTAAGTGTATTTAACGAGGGATTTCGATCTAATCAGGTTTGAAGCATATGCTTTTTTTTTCACTCAGGCCGTAGAGTTCTTTCTTTGCTGTTATTTATATTTTGTGAACTGCAATATCTGATCTTGTTCCAGCATTTTCCGTTGCCCGACCTTCCAAACCATTAATGGTTTTTATCCTTCTAAGTCTCAGCCTACTCACATCGACCTGCGTTCTACTCCCGGGACCATAGTTCTTTTACACCATATTGCAGCAATAACCAAAGAAATTATGCCTGTCCAGTTTTCACTTTTAGACATTTCTCTGGTCTTAATTTTAATCCTGCAGGTTCCTAGTTTAACATGTGTTACATCAGAGGAAACAGTCTGTCGAGGCCCACTATATTCCCACTATGAATGTTCCATTCAGTTTCATCTGCTACGATGCTGGAGTTATCAGAGACTGCTACATCGATCAGCAACCCGCTGTTCAGATACACTGGACTGCGGAATCCCATTGTATACTGCTGGAAATTTGCCGACTCATCTGTTACTCCGATACCCACTTGACCTCAGCCATCTGAGTGCAAACCAAGACGAACTGTATAAATACTTCGTGAGTCGAACTCAGTTCATACAGGGATGGAATCAGAAGGATAGTTTCCCTTCCGTCTGTAAAAAATTCTGAATTTGTGCTCTCGAAACTAACTCTTAACTTCTTCCTCGTAATTAATTTAATGGCGATTGTTATCCTTTGTCGTGGAAAATGCGGACTCTCCAAATGCATCACCCGTTACCTGGTGGCGATGGCAACAGCTGATTTACTGGGTGTTATCATTGGCGTTATATTCGAGCGGATCAATAATATTTATGTTTTTGCCAGCATTTTGCTCATCTCTCCATCTTGCGCTGTGACGCTTGTGCTTCGGCTCGCAGTCTTGGACTGTTCTGTTTGGCTGACGGTGGTTTTCACGTTTGATCGATGTATTGCAATTTGTACTCAAAAGCTGCGTGAACGATTTTGTACCGATAGGACAGCCGCTATAGTGGTAGCGATTGTGGGCATAGGGACTTGTTTAAGGTGTGTTCCATTTTACTTTTCAGTAGATCCTTTCGCGATTATTAACAACGTTCCATGGCGCTGTATTGCGAGGGCAGATTACTTTACTTCACCAGTGTGGAAAGCTTACCAGCTGTATTATTGCATCATTACCACTTTACTGCCAATCGGTTTAATTTTATTGTTCAATGCGTTAACAGTCAGACATATTATTGCTGCAAACAGAGTCCGCCGAGGACTCCGGAGCAGCAATGACAATAAGAAGGATTCCGAGGTGGAGAACAGGAGAAAGTCAATGATTTTGCTGTTCGCTCTGTCAGCCAATTTCATTCTATTGTGGGTCCCCTTTATAGTCTCCATTATGACCTGGCAGGCTCAAAATTACTTTTATACAGACAGGTATCTCAATTCTCCGTCGTTTATCCTGCAAGAATTTGGGTTCATGTTGCAATTTCTCTGCACCTGCACCAACACGTGTATCTACACACTGTCCCAGCGGAAATTCAGGGAAGAGATGAAGACAGCAGTGAAACAATTGGTCACACTGAATGGACGACTTCGTAGGTAAAACTTAAGTTCCATTGAATGTGTTGTTATGAGGTCACATACATGTTCCACAATCACCAGCGGATCTGATAACTCTGTCAAAGATCTCCGTAGCCAGGTGCCTGTGCCTTAGAAGCTCGTTTTCAAACAACAGCAACAATCTTAATTTCCTCAAATATGCCAATGAAGAAAGAGTTGCTGATGTGATATTTACATTGTCAGAATTACATTTAAATCATTGGATTATTACCGGATTCTTGGCCAACGAACAGGGTGATGCTGGTGTGATTGTTACATTGGTAGAATTATATACTAATTGACTGACCATCCATCCACTGAACCCTAGCGTGTGCCCTCTGGTAGTCCGGATATGAGAATCGGATCTCCGTTATCCAGGTTCCAGAACTGAAGAAACACTCCATTCCCTGAAAAATGTAGAAACCCTGGTTTGACAAGTAAATTGTCTTAACTTGCAATCTTAATGTCTCAAAAATGTAACCTCGACGTCACCCTCAAAATGCAACATCGCTCTATAGTTCGGGTGATCGAATGATTTATCTAATCGATATGGTTTCATTCTACGAAGGTTCGCTGGGACAAAGGCAAGCTACATGTCCAAGATCATGAAGAAGTGAATCGAAGCAGATGCTGGAAATTCAAGCAACACACACAAAATGCTGGAGGAACTCATCAGGCCAGGCAGCATCTATATAAAGGGACTCCTACAGGAGGGTCTCGGCCCAAACCTACGACTGTCTTCTTTTCAGTGATACCGCCTGTCCTACTGAGTTCCTTCAGCATTGTGTGTGTGTGTGTTTTCCAATATCAAGCAACCGTCCAATTTGTACACATGTTTCCGAGAGGTTAAGGATGTTCATAATGATTCAGGGTTCCTTCACAGTGTCAATGTGTTCCAGTACTTTCCCTGACAGAATGTCCAGAGTTTCTTGCTTTGATTAAAAATAACTTGGCAGTGAAAACAAGGTTTTTTTTTATCAATACATGATGCTCTTTGCTTCGTGAAACACGTTGATCTTATTCCATTTCTGAGTCCCTTATGAAGTAGGAAATCTTGGCGAATATAATAGGAATAAACGGTCATTACAACAGTCATGTAATGAAACCGACAAGAAGCAGTTTATGTTCAGGTGGAAGTATTACACCCTGCCGCTTTATACTGCATAATGTTTAGCACGAACATGTGTGGTCTCTTCGTGTGAAACTGGGACTCCATTTTTAACATTTCTTCTCAGACTGCAAATGACCTTAATGAGTCCATCTTATCGCTTATTTTCCCGTTTCAAATTTGTGGAAGCTTTTGCAAGCAGCTATAACATTTTTATCTCACTTCACCACCTTCTTTTACTTTTTATTGAACAATATCTATTGCTGAATTGAGAAAGTTCTCCGGCCGACATTTCTATTTCTTTTTTGGCAACATTATTATTCAGGGATATTTAACTTAAAAAGGAGGTTAACATGCAACGTAAAGGTACATGTGGTGCGTTAACTTAGAATATTTAACATTGCAACATTGTAGAATATTTGCCCTGTTCTCACAGCCACTACCGGACAACTTCTTTTCTTTTTTAAGACGTATTATTTAGCTATGTTATTCTAATTGTTTAAATCTCAACTGTATATCTTTCAAATTCATACGCAATCATTATATCACCTTCCCAAACTATTTTACTGAGATCAGAGAATAAACCGTATCACCGACTGACTTACTGCGTTACACCGCTGGCGTAGCAGCGAGGTCCTCCATATCGCTCTGTCCATACCGTGGCACAAATATTGAGAAGAATTCCTAATACCCGCTTCTATAACATTGTCACGGTTAACCAGTCGCTGTTAACCACATTATTCAGTCACGATTGTTACCTGTCAGCCGAACTCCCGAGCCTACGGGACCGGTGGGCCCATCTTTGTCTGGTCTCGACCTTTGACTGTTCTGCATGGTTAACCCTATCAGTGGTCAAAGCACAATGTCCTGAATCAATCCAACAAAACTGCCCGAGTCATTGAGGCACCTAAGCCTCCAACCACAACGACAAGGTAAAAAGATGTTTCCGCAACACTAGATGTGTGTAGGCTTCCGTTAGACTGGATAGACCATGGATTTGTGCCTTGGAAAGTTTCCAGGGCGCAAGCCTGGGCAAGATTTGTTTTTACGGAAGACAGGCAGTTGCCTGAGCTGCAAGTCTCCCCTCTCCACGCCACCGCTGTTGTCCAAGGGAAGGGCATTAGGACCCATACTGCTTGGCACCGGTAACACCAGATATACAATAGTTTGGCATCTCGATTTCTCTTAAAATGTTTTTGAAATAGGCGATTCAATATTCCTCCTCCACGGTATGCTCCCTTTTGATCTTACATCACCATCGTCACACAGGCGTCTAATTACCCACTTTGTGCTACATTAACGCAACACCGTTAGACTATAGTTATAACTCACCAATGCTCTCGCCACTTTATATCCCCTAGACTCATATAAATGGATGCCTTTACGTTTGTATGGTTCCTCTCGTTTCCCCAGTCCTGCTTTCCGTGTCCCCTCAGTGAAAATAAACAACTTTTGATTTGTAATATGGACCTTAACACCTCTGACTGCTGCACCAGAAAATACATCTATACACTCTTCCAATTGCTGTCGTATGGTAATCATTACCAGGGGCTCGACTGACCCTTCGCAATCAAAACACCTTCACTACTGTGTAGCTGTTATAAATCCAGCTGTTGGGAGCTAAATTTTCCAATTCTGTTTAAATTCATTGTTCCATAGAATACGCTGATCCTCTTGTCATAAATTCCGATATTTCCACTACTTTCCTCACTTTTCCCACAACCTGAGTGGCCAATATAAAAGTGTTCTGAATGCATGCTTGTTGCCCTTAATCGCCGCCAGCATTTTCATGGTGAGCTACATGAATCAGGTTGTCACAGAATGGACCAAAGGCCTTTCAGTGAACTGTATCCATGGCACTCCTGTTGCAAGCAACCGCCCAAATACCGGTTTGTCTGCCGCACACAAAATAAAGAAACGGGTCGCTTGTAAAATACACAACATTAAAAACTATAAAAGTGACGGAAAGGCCGATACTCCAAGTCTATATCCAAAACACAGAAAACCTGGTTCACTTCCTCCGGGCACAGCGACAGACCTTTCCCTCTCGGGATACCACCGATTCCATCAGTGACGAACATTTCCCCGATCCGGCGGCAGAGCGCTGACCGACGATCAAAAGGCAGTCTTCCCTCTCCGAACCAGAACAATCTGACCAGCGACCAAAAGGCAGGCAGCCGTAGCTAACCTTCCGCATTCGCTTCGATGTTTCAATCTCCCTCGACGCTTTAACCGACGAGCATTGAAAGCTTAATACGAAGTTCAATCTAATATCAGCTCGCGCCGCGCGCCGCAGCCATCTCTTCGCGACGTTCCCGCACGATGTTACTGTCTCTCGGAATCAGGGACTGCAGAGCTCTGCAACCCCCCAACCATCTCCAACGTGCAACTGTTATAGTTCCAGAGTCACATTCCAGACGAAAAGCAAACGTAAAAAATATGAAAGAAATGAAAGATATGGGTTCATGAACTATTCCAAAGGAGTGTTGCACGCAGTCGCCATCCCGACCGGATGCACCGGCTATAGATTATTACGTCACACAGACTTTGATTTTCCCAATTTATGTTATATTCACTCAACACAGTCAGACTGTAAATAGAACGCAACAAAGCTGTTGCCACTCTAACGGACTTAAGTCTTTCTGTTTAAATTTTTCCACTCACTTCAGCTGAACCGTTTTCGCTGCCTCATAAATCAAGAAAAATAACTTATGTTTTCAAATCTTTACTTGAACTCTTTAGCCTCCAAAAAGAGAAAATTCATCGGTACATTCTTCTAAATGCTCAACAATGGTAATCGTTTCTACGGCAACTGGATCTGACTCCGCACAATCAAGCCAAATGTGGAGCTGTTTCAATGGCAAAGAAATGGTAGACAAATTATCCTAGTCTGTTAAAATATATTGTTCAATAGAAGAAACGTTTAGACTTTTGTCAATACTTCCGATATTTCCACTACATTTCTCACTTTTCCTTCAGCCTGATTGGCCGATTTACATGTCGTCAGTCTCTGCCAGCATTTTGAAAGTGAGCTACGTGAAGCAAAGTCACTTCCGTGCGTTGCATTCCAGTTAGAAATAACCGCCCAAATCCTGCGATCCGGATTCGCCACACTTCCCAGCAACGAACATTTCTCAGTGTATTTTACTCTTGTTGACTTCTCGCTTTGCCATCGAGTAGAAGGTGCAGCATCCGTCACTACCGCTCGAGCAGATTCGGGGACAGGTATTGCTGTACGATCTTCAGGAATATTATCAGGGAGAATAGGGTCAGGCACCTCAACTCTGTACAGATCACGTAATCTACGAACTCACTTTCAAGGGCGCAACAAGTCCAAACGTTCATTGTTGGCAGAATTTCAGGTGGTGACGAGAGGGCGTGAGGTAACGAGAGGTGGTGAGATAAGCAAACTGGTGGAATGGTGCCGCATCAGCTACCTGGCACACAGCGTCTGAAAGTCGAAGGAGCTGATTGTGGACTTCAGGAAGGGTAAGAGGAAGGGACATAGAGGGATCAGAAGTGGACAGAGTGAGCAGCTTCGAGTTTCTGGCTGTCAAGATCTCTGACGATCTAACCTGGCCCCAACATATCAATGTAGTCATAAAGAAGGCAAGATAGTAGCTATACTTTATTCGGAGTTTAAAGAGATTAGGCATGCCAAGAAATACACTCAAAACCTTCTATAGTTGTGCCATGGAAAGCATTCTGATAGGATGCATCACTGTCTAGTATGGAGGGGTTACTGCACACGACCTAAAGATGCTGCAAAAGGTTATAAATCGAGTCAGCTCCGTATTGGGTACTAGCCTACAAAATGCCCATGGCATCTTTAGGGAGCAATGTCTTCAGAAAAGTCCATTTGTTAAGGACCTCCAGCACCCAGGGCTGCCCTTTTCACACTGTTACCATCAGGTAGGAGGTACAGGTGCCTGAAGGTGTGATTCAGGTACAGCTTCTTCCCCTCTGCCATCTGATTCCTAAATTGACATAGAATCTTTGGACACTACATCACTTATTTTAATTTACAGTATTTCTGTTTTTGCACGTTTTTTAAATTCTATTCCATAGACGGGAATGATTTACTTGTTTATTTATTATTGTAATTTTTCTTCTTCTTCTTCTTCTTCTTCTTCTTCTTCTTCTTCTTCTTCTTCTTCTTCTTCTTCTTCTTATTATTATTATTATTATTATTATTATTATTATTATTATTATTATTACTTTTCTCTGCTGGATTCTCTATTGCATTGATCTGCTGTTGCTAAGTTAATTTCACGTAATTTTTTATCATAATAATAAATCTGATTCTGATTCTGATTTTCAATCTCCCACCACCATGCTGAATGACCACCACCATTGATTCGGCCTACGACAGTAGTTCTCAGTAAACTTCAGCCACACACTCACAAAGGTAACTCGAGTAGACCCGAGGGCTAAACTCGCAGCGATGTCGTGCATCAGCTCAAATAGAGATCGTGGAGATGTTGTTGCGTATCCGAACTGACGGATCGATAAAATGAGTCTTTTTCATTTCTGTAGGGGGAAGGGTCCGAGTGTTTTCCACTTCCATCCGTCTTTACGACATGATATATGAGCAGAATTCGGCGATTTGGCTCATCACATCTGCTCCACCATTTCACCATGGTTAATCCGTCTTCCCGCATAGGCCCAACCTCCTGTCTTACCCCTGTAATCCTTCATGCCATGACCAGTCAAGAATCTCTCAACCGCGGCCTTGCGTATATCAAAGTACTTGGCCTCTACAGACACCTGTTGGAACCAATTCCACAAATTCCGATTTCTGACTAAGGAAATTCCTCTGCATGTCCGTTCCGATGGGACGCCCTTTTATCCTGAGACTGTGTCCGCTGGTCGTGGACTCTCCTAACATGCACTCTACCGAGGCCTTTCAACATTAGATAGATTACAATGAGGTCAACCATTATTCATCTGAATCCCTGTGATATCAGGGCCAGAGCCATCAAACGTTCTTCATATGACAGGCCGCTGAATTCTGAAATCATTTTCGTGAGCCACCTTTGAACCATTTCTAGTGTCAACATATCCGTTCTAACAAAAGGGAGCCAAGGCTACTCACAATAATCCAAGTGAGATGTCACTGGTGCTTTCAAAATGGCATCCTTGATTTTATATTCTCGTCCTCTTGCAGTGATTACTGACATTCTGTTTGCTTCCTCACCAGCGACTTAACCTGCGAATAACAGTTCTCGGGGGACAAAAGGGACGGGGTCAGGGGTTGCCTGCACAAGGACTCCCAGTTCGTTTTATACCTGCACCTTTTGAATTTTCTCTCCATTTGGAAAATTGGCTACTCTCATTGAATTCTGCAATGGTGCCAAAGGACTGGTAAATTGAAAATGTTACTCCACTCTTTAAGAAAGGAGGAAGGCAGCGAAAACGAAACTATGGAGCAGTCAGCCTGAACTCAGTGGCTGGGAGATGTTAGAGTTAATTGCTTAGGATGAAGTGATGGAGAATTGGTGACACTGAAAATGATAGTACAAAGTCAGTTTCGTTCAGGGAAACTCCTGCCTGTTTGAATTATTTGAGGAGACTACAAGTAGGATAGGTAAAGGGGATGCAGGGGATGTTGCATATTCAGAAGGCCTTTGACAAGGTGCCGCACATGAATCTGCCTACCATGTTAAGAGCCCATGGCATTACAGGAAATTTACAGACGTGGTTACAGCATTGGCCGATTGGTAGGAGGCAGCGCTGTGACACAATGGATAGAAATAGCTCACGTTAATTGTTTGTTCACTGGGCTGTCTCTGATGTGACTAATAAGCTGGTAAGATTAATTTGGAGATTGCGGAATCCTCTCCTTTTAAAAAGCTTTCAGTTCAATCATCAGTAAATTTCGGCAGGAGAAGCTTTTTAACCTGATCGTCACTTCACACGGAAATGGGATATCCAGCAATTTACTACATAGAGAGTGTTTATTATCCTGTACTGACTGCTGTTGGTATCCCTCGTAAGTAACTGACTGGAGGATGTGTGTAACTTTTTAACTGCAGCAACTGAGTTAGCACTGATATTCTAAGCTTTCAAAGGTACATCTCGGGTCAGTAAAATGTATGCAATATACATCATGAAATGGTTTTTCTTCGCAACCATGCACGAAAACAGAGGAGTTTTCCTCAAAATGTTAAACCCCCGAAGTCCCACCCCCACGCAGCTCCCCTCCTTAAATGGCAGCAAGCAAAGATCCCCCACCGGCAAAAAAAAAGCCTCGGCACCCTCAAGCGTGAACAGACAACAGCAAAGTCACAGACTTTCAGTGCTCCGAAGACCAGTTGTTCACCCAGTATTCGACATTCCACAGACTCTCCCTCCCCCTAATATCGGAGAAAGAGGTGTCTCCGTTTCACAAACAACTCGCTGGTTTACCATGTTAAAAGTCCGTATCGTTGTTTTCTGCCGAGTTCTGTGCCCAAAGATCTCGGGTCTCTGAGCACTGAGCCTTAGATCTTCTATCGCCCACGACTCATCAATTTGCCCGGACACCGGCTCTCGATCCGCCCGTCACCAGAGCCATGAGATCTCGGCCCTCTGAAGACAAGCTGAGCTTTCAGGCCGAGCCCTTGGCCAGCCGAATAGCGGCCAGTCGTGAATCCCCGACAGCGGGTCCCATTCACGCAAAGAACCGTTGTCAGCGTGTAACTCCAGGTCAAGGTCTTCAAAAGAACCCTTAAAAGGGAATATAAAGATATTAAATATGGAGATAGAGGTGTTTCCAAAGATGCAAGCAAATGCGCCATTAATGGTCCTAAGTTCCTAAGCTCCTGATCTATTGATGTGGTTCCAGCGATTTACCTTGCCCGACCTTCCGTAGTTCTGGTGCACCGGAATGCAACAGGTGAGGTTTCGTTTTCAACACAATTGTTTTAATATATTTTTAATTGCAACCGAAGAAAATATGACCGTTCGTTTTCCTTTTCTGGGCTTGTTTTTTCTTCTCTCATTTTAATTTTAATTCTACACGTTCTTAGACTCCCACGTGCTACGTCAGAAGAATCGGTCTAACTGGGCCCATTATATTCCCACTCTCAATGCTCCCTTCAGCTTTATCAGCGACAAAGCTGGACCCATACGAGCTGGCCGCGTTGATCAGCAGCCTGCTTTTAAATATGCTGTGGACTGTGGAATCCCATTGCAAACTGCTGGAGATTTGCCGACTTAACTTTTACTCAGATCCTTCCTGAAATCAGAAAAATCATTTCCTTTCAGTTAGTAAACAATTTTATGTTAATCCAGTAAAATTGATCTGCTTTTGTGCGCTTGAAGCCAACTCTTATGTTCTTCGTTCCAGTTAATTTGATGGTTATTGTGATCCTTTGTCGTGGAAAATGCGGACTCTCCAAATGCATCACCCGTTACCTGGTGGCGATGGCATCAGCTGATTTATTGACTGTTATCATTGGCGTTGTATTAGAGCGGATCAATCATATTTATGTTTTTGCGAGATTTTTGTTCATCAGTCCGATTTGTGCTTCGTCAGTTGTCTTGAGGCTCGCAGCCATGGACTGTTCTGTCTGGCTGACAGTGTCTTTCACATTTGATCGATGTATTGCAATTTGTAGCCAAAAGCTGCGGGAACGATTTTGCACCAAGAGGACAGCGACGACAGTGGTGGTGATTGTGGGCATGGGGAGTTGCCTTTGGTGCTCTCCATTTTACTTTTCAGTGGATCATTCCACGATTAATAATAAATTTCCATGGCGATGTACTGGCAGAGCAGATTACTTTACTTCACCAGTGTGGAAGGCTTACCAGATGTTTAATACTATTACTACACCTTTATTGCCAATTGGTTTAATTCTGTTGTTCAATGCTTTAACAGTCAGTCACATTTTAGCTGCAAACAGAGCCCGCCGAGGTCTCCGGGGCAGCAATGACAATAAGAAGGATTCAGAGGTGGAGAACCGGAGAAAGTCAATGATTTTGCTGTTCGCTTTCTCAGCCAATTTCATTTTATTGTGGATCCCCTTTATAGTCACTGCTATGATCTGGCAGGCTCAAAATTACCGTTATACAGACAGATATCTTAATTCGACGTCGTTTGTCATGCAGGAGTTTGGGTTCATGATGCAATTTCTCTGCACCTGCACCAACACGTGTATCTACACACTGTCCCAGAGGAAATTCAGGGAAGAGATGAAGAAAGGAGTGAATCATCTGGTCACATTGAATGGCCGACTCTGTCGATAATCAGAAGTTGAATTGTATATTTTGTTCTGAGTACACGGAAAATTTGTAGGTCTGATAAATATAACGTAAAGTTGCATTGGCGGGTGCTTGAAGTTTGGAAGCCTGATTTTCCAGCAATGGCAGCCAATTGGCATTCCTCAAGTGTCCTAAATAATAAACTGCTGCCAATATTAGCATTACGTCTTCAGAATTACATTTAAAATGAATCGTTTATATCGTAATCTTGGACAATGAACCACGTGATGTAAGTCTCATTCACAGATTGATCGAATTGACTGTATCATAGGTCCACTGGACACGCTTGAACATCCACTGTGACTGGCGGAGAAATTTACCTCACAGACCTCCGTTGATACCCCTGCCCCCCTTACCCCATTCCTATCTGTAATTTTAGTCTAGTTTTTCTCTCTCCTTCCCCCACTATAATCTCCCCCCAGCCCTACCTTTCTTTCTTTTTTATTTCTCATAACGCTGCACTTTCCCCCAGCCCATCTCCCTCCAGGCTATCACATCCCAGCTATCTACTTCATCCCTCCCCACCCCCACATCTTATCGCCCCCTCGACCAGCACATGTTACTTCACTCCTGATGAAGGGTTTCGGCCCGAAACGTTGTCACTAACTCCTCCCATAGATGCTGTCTGGCCTGCTGAGTCCTGCCAGCATTTTGAGTTTTTATTTATTTCCAGCATCTGCAGATTCACTCGTGTTTCCTCTAATCTGCCCTGCCTGGGCACTGCTGTATCATTTTCTCTGACTAGCAATGCCAGCCCCCCCACCACACTTCATCCCTCATGCCTCTGAAACATCGGAACCTTCATCCCTCTGTCACGTCTGAAACATCGGAACCCTGGAACATTAAGCGACCAGTCCTGTTTCACTGCTGGCTATAATATCATTCTTTCATGGGTCAATCCACGCCCTCAACTCATCTGCCTTCCCCACAATACACCTCTCACTGAAATACACAAACCTCAGAAGATTATTACCAGCATACGCAACCCTTCTATTTCTGACTTTGCATGAACTTTTTGCATCATTCATTTTCACCCCCGCCCCACTATCTGCTCTGGCACTCTGGTTCCCACCCCCCTGCTAATCTAGTCTAACCCTTCCCAATAACACTACCAATCCTGCAATGATATTGGTCCCCCTGTAGTTCAGGTGTAACCCGTCTCCCTTGTACAGGTCTCACCTGCCCCAGAAGAAGTCCCGATGATACAAAAATCTAAAACCCTGCCTGCTACACCAGTTCCTCAGCCACGTGTTCATCCTCAAGAGCGTCCTATACTTGCCCTCCCTGGCATGTGGCACAGGTAGCAATCCTAAGATTTCTACCCTCTAGGTCCTGTTTTTTAACTTCCCACCAAGCTCTCTATACTCATTCTTCAAGACCTCCTCACTCTCATCCTACGTCATTGGTACTGATGTGTGCCATGACATCTGGCTGTTTACCCTCCCACTTCAGAATGTTGTGGATGCGATCAGTGACATCTCTGGCCCGGGCACCCTGGAGGCAAAAACCATCCCGGAGTCTCTGTCTCGACCACAGAACCTCTTGTCTGTACCTCTAACTAACAAGTCCCCTATCATTACTGTTCTCCTCTTCTTCTACCCTCCCTTCTGCACTGCAGAAACAGACTCAGTGCCAGAGATCCGGTTGCCACAGCTTGTCCCAGGTAAGTGTTCGCCCCCAGCAGTATTGAAATCGGTACATTGTTGTTGAGGGGAATGGCCACAGAGGAACCCTGCTCTGCCTGCCCTTTCCCATCCCTTGTCTGACGATAACCCAATTACCTGTGCCCTGCTCCGTAAACGTCCGCAAACTTTGCAACAATGTCATCAATTCCGTCGCTAAATCATTGACATACAACGTAAAAAGAAGCGATCGCAACGCTGACCCATGTGGACCATCATCAGGAAACGGCAGCCAGGCAAAGATGGCTCCCTTTATTCCCACTCTTTGCTTCTCGCCAAACAATCACTGGTTTATGCATGCCGGTATCTTTCCAGTAAAGACACGGGCGCTTAACTAGTTCAGCAAAGTCGTGCGTGGCACCTTGTCAGAGGACTTATGAAAATCCAAGTACAAAACATCTTTGTCTATCCAACTTGTTATTTCTTCAAAGAATTCCAACATATCTATCAGGCATGATGTTCCCTTGAGGGATCATTGCTGATTAGGGCCTATTTCTTCAAGTAACTCCAAGTATTCTGATACCACATCCCGTAAAATGGATTCCCAACCACTGAGACCAGACTAAATGTCCTATATTTTCCATTATTCTGCCTTTCCCTCGCTTTTTGAAGAATGGAAAAATATTTTCAATTTTTTATTCTATTGGAACAATCCAGAATCTAGGGATTCTTGAAAGAATTCCCAGCAGAATTGAGGGAAGAGATGAAGAAATTTATGAAACATCTGGTCACATTGTATGGCTGACTTTCTAGATATAATGAAAGTTGAATTCTATGTTTCGTTATGAGATCACATAAAATTCTCAATCATCAGTAGGTCTCATAAGTATACCATAAATCTGTGTAGCGAGGGGCGTGAAGTTAGAAGCCCGTTTAACCATCAAGACAGTTAACTTGATTCCTCTATTATCCCAAGTAATAAAGAGTTGCTGATGTGATTTTTTTGTATCTGCAGGGTTATATTTTAAATGAATTGATTAATGCCGCTGTCGTGGAAAATGTGGACTCTCCAAATGCATTCCCTGGTGTCAATCACAACATCTGTTTCAATGGGGGATTCCATTTTCGTTATACTCGAGCCGATCAATAATATTTATGTTTCATCTAGCCTTTTGCCCATGACTCTAATTTGCGCTGCGCTATTTGTGCTTCGGCTCACAGTCATGGACTGCACTGTGCGGCTGACGGGGGCTATCAACTTATTCAATGTATGCAATTTGTAGTCATATATTGCACAGACAGGGCGACGATTATAGTGGTAGTGACTGCGGGCATAGTAAATTGTTTAAGGTGTGTTCCATTTTACTTTTCTGTAGATCATTTTGAGATCATTGGCATTTTCCATGGCGCTGTATAAGCAGCGCAGATTAATTTACCAGTGTGGAAAGCCTGCCTGCTGTTTCACGGTACCAATCGGTTTAATTCTATTGTTCAATGCTTTAACAGACAGATATATTACAGCGGCTAGCAGATCCGCCGACAACTCCGAAGCAACAATGACAATGTAAAGGATTCACAGGTGTGTTTTCAGGAACTTAACGCAGTTCACAAAGAATCTCGATTCTTCAAAGTGTGAATAGGTTTGAAATATTGAAATATCTACAGTGTATATGCATTAGTTAAACATATCAAAAGACGGCTGAAGTTGTTTTAGGCATATATAATGAAATCATGGCCAAGATAATTGAAATAAATTGACTCAACAGGCATATAATGGAATCTGACCAGCACAAAACGTTTATATTCAAGCCGAAGTAGATTCCTCTGCCACTCAATACTGTTCTGTCATTTCGCACGGCGAAGGTTTCTTACTTTCACACTGGGACTCTGGATTCACCATTTTCTCTCGGGCTGCAAATGACCGTAATGACTCCATCTGAGAGCTTATTTTTATTTTGCAAACTTGTGCAAAATGTTGCAAGAGGCTGTAACATTATTGTCTCATTGCACCGGCTACTTCTACTTTATATCGAACAATTTCTGTTGCAGAGTTGCGAAACTTCACCAGCCTTCAATCCCATTGTTTTCAAAGCAACATGTTTATTCGATTATATATAACTAAAAAGCGGAGAGGTTAAAATGAAACGTAAAGTCACTCGATGTCCGCTAACCTAGACGATTTGTGCTGTATTTGTTCGGTTCTGGCAGCCATTAACGGCAGACGTTTATATTTTGTAATTTTATCACAACTTAATACGTATCACTTGCCTAGTTTATGTTGATTTCATAAATGGGAACTATGTATCGTATGAACGGAATCATTGCATGCATCTACTTTACTGAGATCAAAGAATAAATCAAATCACCTGGAATCATTTCACGAAGACCTCTGTCATAATTCATTCACCTGTCTCTCCCAGCGTTTATCTAATACCGCTCAGTGTCGCCAAAGTTATGTTTTCCCACAATACCTACTGATTAACTGCTCATTGCGTCGCAAGTGCAGCGATGACGGGCCTCCATCTATGTCTGTGCACACCGTCGCACACAGATATAGAAGGATTCATCATTGCTGTTTTTCATAACAGTTTTTAGAACAGTCAGGGTTGTTCGCTATCAGCTGAAGCCAAATCCAGGAAGAACGGTGAACCACTCTTACTCCGGTTAACATGGTTGACATAGGTGACGCGACACGGAACCAAACCACAAGGACGGCACTCCGGCCGCCATAGCTCTCCGTGTCATTGAGACACCCCAGCCTCCGAATCCTTCGACAAAGTCGTGACAGCTTGGTGCTTTCCCAACAATACTGGATATAAAATTGTTGGGAACGACGTTTTCTCTTAAGATGCTTTTTAGTTCGGTCATCCAAACGTTGCCTTCTACGCAGATTCAGCTAGCTCTCAAAGGTTCAAAGGTTAATTTATCATCAAAGTGTACAACTCTGAAATTATTCTTCCCCAGATAGCAACGAAACCAAGAAAGAGAAGAACGGCAGCACAATCATCAACCCCCAAATCCCTTCTGCCCTCACAAGAAAAAGGCGAACAAAAACGGAAAAGGGGCATCGACCCCCACATACGCCTCCCCTGGACAGAAACCAAAAACCAGAAAGATCGGGCGAAATACACAGAATGTTTATTTATAGGACTGAATAAAAGGCCAGACTCCAATTTCATAGCCACAGCGCTGAAAGCCTGAGTGATATTCTCCGGCACCGCAACAGGACTTTCACTCTCGGGCAGCGAGCGAACATGCCAGCGATGAAAAGGCAGTCTCCCCTCTCCGTTGCAGAGCGCTTTCCTTCCATTTTGCCTGAATGTTACAATCTCACTCTGCAGTTTAATCAGCCAACAAAGGAAGCCAACAATCGTCGAAATTCAGTCGAACATCGGCTAGCGCTCCAGCCGCAGCCTTCTCGCCACGACGTTCCCGCAAGCTGTCCCTGACTCTGGAATCCTCTAAAAGACTGCAGAACGCTGTAATGATTTTAAATGATTTCCAACTGCAAATCACAGGCACCTACAGTCCCAGATTTATATTCAAGACGAAAACCAAATGTAAAAGACAGAAAAGAATTGAAGTATATAGTTTTATTCTCTATCGAGTTAATCGACTGAAGGAGTGTTGCACGTAGGCGCCATTCCGATCGGAAGAGTGCATCACTGGTCTACTCTCTATAGATTATGACATTACTATCGTCATACACACTTCGAATAACTCAATTTATGCAGCATTAACGCAACACCATAAGTTGAACGCTCTAGTGCTGTCGCCACTCATACAAACACTTTGTTTAAATGTTTCCTCTCAATTTCCCAGACCTGCTTTCAGTGCCTCTTCAATCAAGAAAACAATAACTAACTTCGGCTTTATAATTTTGATCTTAACTCTGTAGCCTGCTGCAATACAAACTACTTCGGTACATTCAGGCATAGTAATCGTTTTTAAGGCTATTGGATATGACCCCTCACAATCAAAATATATTCAATACTATGACCATACCAGCGAATGGTAGCTAAATCAGCCGATTCTATTGAAATTCATTGTTGAATAGAATGCATTCTTACTCTTTTCCCGTTATTTGCGATATGACCAGTACATTTTTCCCCTTTCCCTCAGCCTGAGTAGCCAACTTAAATGTCTTGTGACTGCATGCTTCCTGCCCCCATTCAGTGCCAGCATTCTGATGGTCAGCTATGTGGAACTGGTTATCACATAACCCACCAGAGGTCTTTCAGAGCTCTGTTCCACGGCATTCCTTTTGGAAATTAACGCCCAAACCTCGCTATCTGGTTCGCCACACAGCCTAACAACGAATGTTTCCCCTGATATTGCCATGATCCGGTCCAAGAAATCTGCATTCCGGTTTGCGGACTGGTCCAAATTCCTTATCCAGGTTTTCCGGGTTTCCCCTGTTTCTGTTGAGGCAGCTGATTCTTGTTTGAGCTGGCCTCATAAATAGCTTCAGGATTCAGCCTCTGGCTGCTGAATTGTTCCTGTCCAAACTCCTTGTCCGCATCCCTTTGTTTTACCCCGTCCTACCTCGGCCTGGAGCCTCGCCTCGCTCTGCCTCGGCTTGGAGTCTTGCCTCGCCTTGCCTGTGCCTGGAGCCTGGCCCTGTTTGGAACTGTCTGTCTGTGTCCATGCCTTCGCTGAGTAGTTCCGGCCGTTTTGGTGCTACCTAGCGCTGAGAACGGACTCTCCGTGCCCATGCCTTCGCTAGGTAGGTCAGGCCGTTTTGCCACTTGGAGCGTTGGGAAATGTCTCGTCATGTTTAATGTGCCCCGGCCCTACGTCCTGTTTGCAAGGAGGGGTCCCAGCTCAGTGTTCCATGTTGCTGTCTCTCCCTCGACCAAGTCAAGGATTCCGGGTCTCGTCCAGTCCTACTCACGTCGAAGGTCCTTGTCCTGTCCTAGCCACAGCGTTGTGTTCTCGTCTTCTCATGTGCCTGGCCCAGCTCCGGAGTACCTCGCCCGACACGGTGCAGGGGTTCCTACGTCCTGTGCTGGGGTTGACCTGGCCTGTCCATGAGTCTCACGTCCAGTCCTGTTGCCTCTCCTCGTCCTCGTCATATCCTCGCGTGGTTCTGGGATCCGAGTCCGAGTCAAGACCCAGGTTCTGGGTCCTCGTCCAGTCTCTGGCTCGGAGTCCCAGTTCCATGTACTGGTTCCCTATCCGAGTGAGGTCCTAGCCCAAGCCCGGAGTCCTTGTCTCGTCCAGGGCCGGTGTCATGTCCAGTCTCCTTTCTTCCCCACTTTCCTTGCTTCCTACTCACGCCTAGTCCTGTTCCTGGTAGTTTAGTGTCTGTGTTTTGCTTTTCGGTACACTCCCAAAGCCCACCTTATGACAACTATTTTCCTTACTATCTTCTACCATCGGGCAGAAAGCGCAGCTCGAGATGATTCAGGAACAGTTACTGCTGTGCAACTATCCAGATAACGGAAAGCACCTCAACTCTGTACCGGTTTCATTATCTACGAACTCACTTTCAAAGACGCTACAACAACATAAGGAGATATTGTGGGGTAACAACTGTTCCTGAAACTGCTGGTTTGAGTCATGAGGCTCCTGTACCTTCGTCCTCCTGGCAGCATAGAAATGAGTTTATGTCCTGGATTGCAGAGGTTCCCTGATGACGGATGTCGCGGTCCTGCGGCAAAGATTCGAAAAGAAGTACCCAAAGGTGCGGAGCGACTCTGATGAACTTGGCAGTGTCCACTACTTCTTGAAGGATTTTCCGTTCAAGGGCATTGGTGTTTCAATAGCTGGCTGGGATGCAGCAATTCAGTGCACTCTCCACTACAAATTTCTAGTTGCTCGTTAAAGTTTTCGATGCCATACGGAATCTCCGCCAACCGCTGGGGAAGTGGAAGCGCTGCCATGCTTTCTTCATAATAGTATTGACTTGTTAAAATCAGGGCGAGTCCTCCGAAACAATAACAGCGGGGAATGTAAAGTTGATGATCCTATCCACCTCTGAGCCTTCGATTCCGACTAACTCTTGGAACTCCAGTTTGTTCCGACTGAAGTCAATAATCAACTTCTTGGTCTTTCAGACATTGAGTCGGAGCTTGTAGTGATGGCAGCTCGGAGCCAGGTTTTCAGTCTCCCTCCGACATGCTGTTTCGTCACCACGTTTGATTCGGAATACGACATTGCTGTTGTCAGCAAACTAGAATCTGGCTTTGGTGCTGTGCTTAGCCACACAGTCACATGTATAACGCGAGTAGAATTGCCGTCTAAGCACAGAGCGTGTGGTGCATCTGTGCTGATGGAGATCAGGGTGGACGTGTTGTTGCGAATCCGAACTGGCTGGGCTCGATTTAAATAACTCTTTTTCATGGTAAGGGGAAAGAGACAGAGGTTTTATAAGATTGTAGAACTTGATATATGAGCATAATTCTTGAACTATCATTACTTGTGTATCCACAGTCTCTTGGGCAACCTCCTTTAAAACACTGGGCAGAACACCATCCGGTCCAGGTGGCTTGTCTACCATCAGACCTTTCCGTTTCCCACGGTATGTCTCCTTCGTAATCGCAGGTTCACACACTTCTAAACCCAGACACTCTGGAACTTCCGACACGTTGCTTGTGTCCCCCACAGTGTAGAATGATGGAAAATACTTATTCAGTTCGTCCGCCATTTCTTTGGCTCCCATTGGTATATCTGCAGCATCAATCGCCAACGGTCCAAGATCTTCCAATATTCAATTTCACGTCTTTTAAACTTGAAATATCAAAAGAAATTTCTGCTATCCGCCTTAATATTATGTCGCCTTCATGACATTTACAGTTACTTTCAATTGGTTTTCAATCGCATCCTAATGCTCTAACTTCCCGCTGTTTTTCTCTATTATATGCCGTCTCTTTCGCATTTATGTTGGCTTCGAATGCTCTTCTTACCCACGGTTGTGTCATCTTGCCGTTTGAATACATCCTCCACTCTGCTTCCTCTTTCGAATGATCTCAGGTCATTTTGTATCAATAGCCCAACGCCATCCCCTCTACCTATTTCGATACAATATGTATCGTTGGATGTGCAGCTGCCAGCTGTAAGATTCTTTGAATCACGGTTAGTGATACATACAACGTCATACCTGTCACTGCGTAACTTTGCCTCAAGTTCAACTACATTTTTCTGTATATTGCCTGCATTCAAGTAAAGCACCTTCTGTCCGACAATCACTGTTTTTCACTTTATCCACCTTTCGCAATGTAACGTATCCTGTTGATTACAATTCTGCCCTGAAATCACTCCCTAATTGCTAGGAGTCTCACGATATACTGTCTCTGTTTGTAAGCCAGCGCTATCACTCTTATTCTCAACCAATGCCAAATCAGTTAACATAATTCAAAAAACAAATTAGATTTCCTTTATTAATTTAGGAAATCTGTTACAAATGATACTTATTTGAAAGTGATAATAAATTAGAAAATAAATATCTGAAATTTTGTGTAACACAGAAGGGATGCGTGGCATTCTCCTTTGAAAATGAGAGCAAAACTAAAAGTAAGTGCATTTTCCTGTGATTTCCCCGATGAGCGATATGAACTGCGCAGTAACAAATGTGTAGAGATGGCTTTCTTTAATTGTTTGTTCTCTGGGCTGTCTCTGATGTGACTAATGAGCTGCTAAGAGTAATTGCGAGATTGCAGTATCCCCTCCCTTATCGGCACGCGCAAAGCAATCACTGGTAGTTTTGGGCAGTAGGAACAGTGTAAACTGATCGTCAAGTCACACGGAAAACGGAATATCCAGCAATTTTCAACACAGAGCGTGTTTATTATCCTGTACTGACTGCGATTGGTATTCCCAGTAAGTAACTGGAGTTTCTTGTGCGATTTCTGCTTGCTCTATCTACTGCACGACATTATATTTGCTGTAAAATACATTGAACGAAGTGTCTTTTCTGACAAGGGATTTCGGTCGAGTCAGGTAGAAGCATATATTTTTCTCACTCAGACCGAACAGTTCTTTCCTGTCGCCGGTTTCTTTGTCAACAGCAATAACCAGTCTTGTTCCACCATTTTCCGTTGCCCGACCTTCCAAAATCTTAATGGTTTTTATCCTTCGAAGTCTCAGCCCATTCCCATCGGCCTGCAGCGGGACCATCGTTCATTCACACTATCATGCAACAAATGAGATTTAATTTTGAATATAATTGACTAAATAACTTTGCAATTGCAACAATAACCAAAGCAAATATGACTGTCCCGCTTTCCCTATTGGATTTGTTTGTTCTGGTCTTAATTTTAACGCTGCAGGTTCCTGGACTCACATGTATTACATAAGTGGAAACAGAAATATCTGAACCCATTGTATCCCTGTTCTCAAAGTTCCGTTCAGCTACAATGCGAGAGTTATTCTGCATTGTTGCGTTGATAAGAAATCCGCTGTTAACGATGCCGTGGTCTGCGGAATCCCATTGAAAGCTGCAGGTAACTTGACGACTCAGCTTTTTCTCCGATCCCTCCCCAGGCCTCAAGCACGAATGTAAGCTCGAATGAACTGTGTAAACACTTCGTGGATCGAAGCCAGTTCAGTCAGTGTGTAAACAATAATTTGTATGGAAATCAAGTAAAATGCAGCGGATTTTGGGAGCTTGAAACTAAAACTTATTTCTTCCTTGCAGTTAATTTAATGGCGATTGTGATCCTCTGTCTTCGAAAATGCGGACTCTCCAAATGCATCACCCTTTACCTCGTAGCGATGGCATCAGCTGATTTAATGTGTGTTATCATAGGCGTTCTACTAGAGCGGATCAATAATATTTACGGTTTCGCCAATGTTTTGTTCATCACTCCGATTTGTGCTCTGACACTTGTGCTTCGGCTCGCAGCCACGGACTGTTCTGTCTGGCTGACAGTGGCTTTCACATTTGATCGATGCATTGCAATTTGTAGCCAAAAGCTACGGAAACGAGTTTGCACCGAAAGAACGGCGACTATAGTGGTGGTGATTGTGGGCATAGGGAGCTGCCTGAGGTCTTTTCCATTTTACTTTATAGTAGCTCCCGTCGTGATTATTGACAACGTTCAATGGCACTACACTGACAAGGCAGATTACTTTAGTTCGCCAGTGTGGGAAGTTTACCAGATGGTTGATGGTATCATTGCATCTTTACTGCCAATCGGTTTAATTCTATTGTTCAATGTTTTAACAATCAGTCATATCATCGCAGCAAGCAGAATCCGCCGAGGATTCCAGAGCATCAATGACACTAAGAAAGATTCAGAGGTGGCGAACCGGAGAATATCAATGATTTTGCTGTTCGCTCTATCAGCCAATTTCATTTTATTGTGGATCCCCTTTATAGTCGCCATTATGACCAGACAGTCTCAAAATTACTTTTATACAGACAGATATCTTAATTCTCCGAAGTTTATCCTGCAAGAGTTTGGGTTTATGCTGCAATTTCTCTGCACCTGCACCAACAAGTGTATCTACACACTGTCCCAGAGGAAATTTAGGGAAGAAATGAAGAAAGGAGTGAATCATCTGGTCACATTGAATGGCCGACTCTGCAGATAAAACGTATGTTGATTTGTATATTTTGTTATTAAGTCACATAAAGTTTTTTAATAATCTGCAGGTTTGATCAAAGGTCTGCGTGTCCGTCTGCCAGTATGCTGGGATACCGTTTCGCACCAACACTAGCGAGTTTAATTTCCTCAAATGTGCCAGCGATAAAGTGTCGCTTATGTGATCTTTACACTGGCAGAATTACATTTAAATCACTGGATAAATAGCGGATTCTTACCCAACGAACAGCGTGATGCTGGTATGGTTCTTAATTTGGTAGATTTATCTATTAATCGACTGATCATCGATCCTCTGAACACACGCATGTACATCATCTGAGAGTCCGGGTATAGGAATTGGATCTCCGTTGTACCAGGTTCACGAAATGAGGAGTCACACTTTTGCTTGAATACGGGAAATATACAACAGAAGGGAATGAATCCTTAGTCTGACACGTCAATTGTCCTGTCTTGCCGTTTTAATGTATCGCAAATGCAACCTCAATTTCACCATCACAATAGAACATCGCTTTATCTTTCTGATGGTACAATGATGAATTTCATCGATATGATTTCATTACAGGAGGTTCGCCAAGCCAACGGCAAGCGATATGTCCATAATCATGAAGAAAAGAAAATTTGCAGGTTCTGGAAATGCGTTGTCCAAAATCACGCTGCAGTGGCGTTCAATTTAAGCACCTGTTTTCCAGAGCTAAAGGGCATTAATAATGACTCGATATTTCTTCATAGTGTGAATGTGTTCAAGTACTTTCCCCTTCGAGAGTAACCTTTTTATCTACACGTGATGCTCTTTGTTTCGTGCAACAGATTCATTGCGGAATTGCAGAATTTCTCCAGTCGCCATTTCCATTTTTTTTGGCAACATCTTTGTTCAGTTATGTTTTACTAAAATAAAGTAGAGGTTAGAATGAAGCCTAAAGCCACTTGATGAACGATAACCTAGAAGATTTATTGCAACAATGAGGAATATTTGTCCCGTTCTAACAGGCATTACCACACGACTGCTTATTTTCTTACTTTTTTGAAAATGTTAGACGAATTACATGGTTATCTTATATAAACTGCTTAAATTGAGTTTTTTATTTAAATGTTTATCAATAATCATTCATAGTTGTCATCCGTAAGTTTAGCTCCCCAGCCTTCGGGACCGGTGAACCATTCATACTGTACCCTCTACCTTTGCCCTTTTCTGCATGGCTGTTCTGCATTTCCTTATTAACGGTGAAAGCACAGGGTCCTGACTCAAGCCAACAAAGCTCTCCGGGTCATTGAAGCATGTAGACTTCCAAACACTAGAATAAGTTTGAAGTCCGCTTGAAGGATTTCTCCACAACACCGTATATAAAGGAGCTTGGTACCTCTTAAGCTTCTTTATAAATCGACATTCCAAAATTCCTCATCCACGGAATGATCTCTTTTGATTATTACATCATCATCGTCATAACGATGTCCAGTTACCTAGTTCGTGCTACATTAATGCAACACTGTTGGACTATAAATAACATTCACCAATACTCTCAGCTCTGTATATCCCTTAGACTCATATAATCTCCAACTTCCCCAGAACCTGTCTCTGTGCCTCTTCAATAAAAACTACTTTTAATCGCAATCCGGACCTTACTTTCTAAGCCTGCTAGAGTATAACCTACATTCTTTCAAATGCATACGCATGATGATCATGCCTACGTCGGCTGACTCTGACCCAGCGCATTCAATGCTGTCCAGCTGTTAGAACAACAGTTGTTGGGAGGAAACATCCCATTCTGCTTGAATTCATTGTTGTGTAGAATAAACTCTTACACTTTTGCCATAACTTCTGATATTTCCACAACATTCCTCAATTTTTCATCCAACAGTGTGGCCATTATATAAGTGTTGGGAATGCATGCTCAGTCACCGCCAGAATTTTCATGGTCAGCGACGTGAAACCTGTTCTCACATAACACACCAAAGGTCTTTCAGAGCACTATATCTATAGCATTCCTGTTGGAAATAACCGCCCCAATGCCGCTATCAACATCAGCCTCATATCCCAACAAGGCATGTTTCCTCTGGTATTTGGTTCTTGCTGCCTTGTCGATTCTACCATCGGGAAGGCGGCGCAGAACCATAGGTCTCACCCACGCAGGTTCAGGAATAGTTATTACTGTGCGACCATCAGGATCATTACCAGTGTGGATGACGTCAGGTACCACAACGCTGTGCAGATTCCATAATTAACGGACTCGCTTTTAAGGAAGCTACACCTCCATAAGACCAGAGCTTGATGTTGAGGGGTAATAACTGTTTCTGAACCTGGTAGTGTGCGTCATGAAGTTCCTCTACTTTGGTCCAGCTCTGAGACTCCGCTGATGGATGCCGCGTTCCTGCGGTAACGTTTCATACCGACGTGCCCAAAAGTGAGTAGGGGCTATTACCGACTGGGCCGTATCCATTACTACTGTTGGAAGGATTTTCCGTTCAACGCTATTGGTATTTCCATACCAGGCTGGGTTGCAGCCAGTGAATACATTGTACACTAAAAGCTTATAGTCGCTAGTCAAAGATCCCGATGCCATACGGAATCTCCACAAATTCCCAGCAAAGTATAGGCCCTGCCATTCTTCACTTGTAATTGTGCTGGGATCAGGACGAGTCTTCGGAAACGTGAACAAAAATGAAAGTAAAGGTGCGGATTCTATCCACTTCCGATCGTTTCATTACGACTGGCTCATGGACCTCTAGTTTTCCCCTGCTTAATTCAATAACCAACTCATTGGTCTTGCTGTAATCGAGAAAGGGATTGTTGTTATGGCAACACTCAGCCAGATTTTCTAACTCGCTCCGACATGCTGATTCGCCAACACATTTCATTCGGAATTCGTCAGTGGTGTTGTCAGCACACTTGAATCTGGCTTTGGTGCTGTGCTGAACCACACAGTCACATCTGCATCCCGAGTAGAGTCGAGGTATAGGCACACAGCAACGTGATGCATCTGTGCTGATGGAGATCGTTGGGAAGATGTTGTTGCAAATCCGAACTGACTGCGCTCGATCTAAATGAGTCCTTTCCATTGTAAGAGGACTAAAGGACCGACGTTTCTCACTTCTATAAAACTTTACAACGTAAAACACGGTCAGAATTGGACTATTTGGTCCATTTCTGACGGCTGATCCATTTACACTCATAGCCCCAGACTCCTGCGTTCTCCCCGTATCCCTAACCAATCCTGTATCTATCAAGCTCTATCTAATATAACGTAAACATAGTGACCTCCTCAGACGCCCGTGGCAAAGAATTCCACAACTTATGTTCTCTTCCACACGAAATTCCTTTTCATCTCCGGTCTGATAGGATGGATTTCTATCTTATACTCTCCCATCACAGCAAATTTGAGCTTCACATTCACTCTGTCGAGGCCTTTGAACATTAAATGGTTTCAATGAGGTCACCCCTCATTCTTCTAAAATCCAGTGAATACAGGCCGAGGGCCAACAAATTCTCTTCATATGAAAAGCCGTTTAAACCTGGAATCATTTCCGTGAACTTCCATTGAACTCCGTCCGGAGTTGGCACATTCGTTGCTGAGAGCAGAAAACGCCACACAATACTGCAAGTCAGGTCTCCCTAATACTTTATTGACGCTCAACATTATATCCTTGCTTTTAAATGTAATTATTCCTGAAGGGAATACTGTTACGTACCAGCAGCTATAGATCGGATATTTAGTCAAGTTTCAATGTTATAACCACTATTTTTATGACAATCTACTGAAAACATAAAAACTCAAATGAAATAATCAGAAGTTATCAGTTTTTTGCGTATGTGTTGTCTGTGTGTGTCCGGCTCCCAAACAGTCAAGATTAGGAGCAATTATTTAAGTCTGAAGAGTCAGGTGGCAAAGGTCCAGTAATCCACAGAATAAATTGTGGGAGAGATTTGGAAATCTACGCTAAAATGTAGAAAGAAAGCAGTTACGAAGAATTTCTCAGATTCCACACATGAGCGAACAATATAACAGTCGGCGAAAATAATATCCGCCGAATTGTTGCGAAATCCCCATCGAAATATCACCAGGTTTCAGTCACGAAATATCCTTTCTTCCAAGTGGTTACCACATAACACACTCGAATCCAGGTAAGGGTTAACAACACTGGTCCCACAGGATATTCCAACAAAAATCCACATATGGTCTATACAAGCTGCAAGTCACACAACTAACCGAATATTTTGGGAATGGGGAAGTATCAGACTTTTTCTGTGGTAAACAAACTCCTACTGACAGCTTGCACTCCAAAGCCTCTCTCCCCCTCCCTCTCCCTCTCCCTCTCCCTCCCTCTCCCTCTCTCTCTCTCTCTCTCTCTCTCTCTCTCTCTCTCTCTCTCTCTCTCTCTCTCTCTCTCTCTCTCTCTCTCTCACTCTCTCTCCATCTCTCTCTCTCTCTCCTTACAACCGAAAATCCCAGTTTGCTATACTGATACCATAGTCCCGTCTCACTCAGGCGTTTCAATCAGTAGGCACGTAACACCACCCCTCAAAAAGGAAAATTTTGATCTGGATGAGCAAAATTTTAACTGCAAAGTACATTACGTGATACAATACATTTATAGTCCATATAGCAGACTAATGTAACATATTACAGAAGCATATACGAATAGTAAATTCCACTCCACTATTAAAAAATACATCGCAAACTTAACATCTGCAAAGACAATCGGCAATTATATTATGCTTGCCTTTATTGTGAGTTATCATGTGACCATACTCCTGCAAAATCAAATTCTATTGTTGAATTGGAGTCTCCTTAACCATGACCTGACCTAAAACATAATCAAGATATGTCACACTGGCATGTCCAAATTCACTCTTAGCTAAATTAACTGTAAGTTTGACTTTGAAAGCCTTTCAAAGAGCTGTTCCACTGCAGAGATATGGGCTTCCCAGGTGTCATTTCCTGTAAAAAAGTCATCAATGTAGACAGCTGTGTTCTAACCCTTGAATTACAGAATTAATCATTCTCTGAATGTTCCCGAATCATTCTTCATTACAAATGGCAAAACATTATATTCATACAACCAGAAGGCGTTACAAATGCAGAAATTTCTCTACCTCTATCGTTACCGGAACACCAATACCCTTTCAACAAATCAATCTTTGTAAGAAACTTCGCCTTTTCATTCTTTTCTACACAATCATCAACCTTAGGGAAGGGATAACCATCTGTTTTTCTTTTCGCAACGTATCTTTCTGTAATCAGTGCAAAACCGGAACTGCCAGCTGGTTTAGAACCATAACTCAAGGCGAACTCCAATCTGAAGTAAAATGCTGGTTTCGGGACGACTCCTCCGAAACGATAACAGTAAGGAATGTAAATTGCTGATCCGATCCACCTCTGATCCTTTGATTAGGACTGGCTCATGGATCTCGAGTTTCCTCCTACTGAAGTCATTAACCAAATCATTGGCCTTAATGTAATTGGGTAAGAGGTTGCTGTTATGGCAACACTCAGCCAGATTATCTGTCTCCTTCTGCCATGCTAATTCGTCATCACATTTGAATCGGAATATGACGGTAGTGTTGGAAGAAAGCAAACATGAATCTCGCTTTGGTGTCGTGCTGAGCCACACAGTCACATCTGTATCCCGTGTAGAGTCGAGGTACAAACACACAGCCATGTGATGCATCTGCGCTGACGGAGATCGTGGGGAAGATGTTGCTGCAAATCCGAACTGACTGCGCTCGATCGCAATGAGTCTTTTCCCTTGTAAGAGGAGTAAGGGACCGAGATTTTTCACTTCTATAAGACTTTATAATGTGAACCATGGGCAGAATTGGGCTATTTCCATCTCCTTTTGGCCTCTCCACTTCCTCGAAACCACATGCTCCTCCACCTGTCATCGTATCTTCGAACTTTCCATTGCAGCAATAACCAAAGACAATATGACTGTCCGGTTTTCCCTTTCGGGTTTTTTTCTGGTCTTAGTTTTAATACCGCAGGCTCCTAGATTAACATGTGTTACATCACAGGAAGTAGTCTATCGAGAGCCATTATATTCCCACCATATATGTTCCGTTCAACTTTATCTGCTACGATGCTGGATTTGAAACCAAGAAGAAACAGTTTCTGTTTAGGTGGAGGTATTTCTCCATGCCGCTTCATGCTGCTCTGTCTTCATACTGCTCAGCACGAACATCTGTGGTCTCTTCGATTTAAACTGGGACTCCATTTTTAACTTTTCTTCTCAGACTGCAAATGACGGTAATGTCCATCTTATCGTTTATTTTTCCGTTGCAAATTTGTGGAAACTTTTGCAAGCATCTATAACATTTTTATCTCACTTCACCACCTTCCTTTTCTCTTTATCGAACATTATCTATTGTTGAACTGAGAAACGTCTAGCCGCCATTACTATTTCTTTTTTGGTCAAAATTATTATTCAGTTATATTTAACTAAAAAAGGAGAGGTTAAAATGCAGGGTATGCCACTTGTTGTCCTGTAACTTAGAATATTTAATATTACTATATTGTACAATATTTGCCATGTTCTCACAGCCACTACCGGACAACTTCTTTTCTTTTTTAAGACGTATTATTTGGCTATGTTATTCTAATTGTTTAAATCTCAACTGTATATCTTTTAAATTCATACGCAATCATTATATCGCCTTCCCAAACTGTTTTACTGAGATCAGAGAATAAACCATATCACTCATTTATTGTGTGGACAATCCTCACATTGTGCTCATCTGTCTCTAATGACGTTTATCTAATACCCTTCAGCACCGCTAATACTCCATTTTTCCACAATACCGAATTGACTTACTGCGTTAAGCCGCTGGAGTAGCAATGAGGTCCTCCATCTCGCTCTGCTCCCAGAGTGGCAAAAATAATTAGAAGAATTCTTATTTGCTGCTTCATAACATTGTCGCGGTTAAACACATTAATCAGTCACGGTTGTTAGCTGTCAACTGAACTACCGAACCTCCCTAAGGACATTATTTCTCAGGGCTTGGAAGACGACACGGCCATTGGTGAAGCTGAACGGCATGACCAGATTTTCGAAACGACCAAGAGGAGTGTTAATAGCTGTTTTCCATTCATCTCCCTCCCTTATCCTGACCAGATGGTAGGCACTCCGTAGGTCCAATTTAGGGAAAATGGTGGCTCTGGGAAGGGGTTCGAAAGCAGAGTTGATAAGTGACAGTTGATACTTATTCCATATGGTGATGCTATTGAGGCCACGATAGTCAACGCAGCGACGCAGTGAGTCGTCTTTCTTTCCCACAGACAAGAAACCTGTGCCTACAGGGGCAGATGAGGGTCGGATAATGCCAGTCGCCAGAGAGTCATTTAAGTAAGCCTCCATTGCTTCTCTTTCTGGCCGGGACAGATTATACAGTCAACTGGTAGGCAGAGGAGCTCCGGGGAGAAGGTCAATTGCGCAAGCGTAAGAGCGGTATGGAGGCAAGAAAAGAGCCCGTTGTTTGCTAAACACTTCACCCAGATCATGATATTCTGCTGGAACTTTGGATAAGTCGGGGGTTTCAGAGTCAGACGAGGTCGCCGTGACTTCGACTGGGGAAAGGGCCAATTGTAGACGTGGAGTGGCAGAACGAACTACAGCTGACTATGACCCGGTGGACCAGTCAAAGTAGGGATTATGGCATTTTAACCAGGGGTAACCAAGAACTATCGGAGCATGAGGAGCATAGGAAGCGAACCCAAAATGCAGGACTCAAGCACGGAGATTGAGTCTAGATGCTTACACGGGCGTAAACGCCGAACCTCAAACAGGAGATATCTTGACACGGAGCCTTGACGCGGAGCCTTTACTCGGAGTCTCATAGGTAAACCTGGAAACTGAAGCTAAACTGTAGGGAAACGTAGTTATCTCACAGGAAAGAAATCCAAGGACTGGCAACCAGTAGTTGTGACGTAGGGATTCTTACACGGATTCTTTGATGGAAACCAGGTGTGCCATCATCATAGAGAATTGGAAGCAATTTGGGAAATTAACGATGGGGCTCATGATATAATCAAAGAAATCTAGGAACAATATAGGGAATTAACGACCGGGACCATGACAGTACCCACCTACCTCCCCTCAACGGGAGCCTCCAAACCATTCCTCAGGCTACTCCGGATGGTCCTGATGGAAATCACGGATTTGGGAAGTGTCCAAAATGAAGGAGCGGGAAATACAGGAACGTTCCTCTGGGCCGTATCCCTCGCAATCGAACAGGCATTGGAGGTCCCTGCCTTGGCGGTGCAAATCCAGTATTCGCCGGACGCTGTAAGCTGGGTGGTCGTCAATAATCCGGGCGGGTGGAGGGGGTTCGGAAGGAGGGAGTAAAGGGCAGTCAGAGACCGTCTTCAATTGGGAAACGTAGAATGTAGGATGGATGTGCATAGTTTTGGGTAGTTTGAGTCGTACCACAGAGGGCTTGATAATACTCTCGAATGTTCCCAGGAAACGTGGGGTGAGTTTCTTGGGCTCGTTCTTGACGTGGATGTCTTTAGAAGAGAGCTAAACCATCTGCCCAGACCGATAATGAGTTGCAGGAATCCGATGGCGATCGGAAATCCTCCGGTTGCGGTCGGCGGAACAGTGCAGGGCCGCGAGTGTGTCTTTTCAGACCTTGCGGCCCTGGCGGAGATGGGCCTGAACAGAAGGCACAGCAATCTTCTTCTTGAGCAGATAGCGGAGGGGGTTGGTAACCAAGGGAGCATTCAAAGCGGGACATTCCGGAGGTGGTGCTGACCAGGGAGTTGTGGGCGTACTCTTCCAAAGCGAGATGGGTAATCAAGGCAGACAGGTTGTTGGCGGCTACACAGCACATTGCTGTTTCCAAATTCTGGTTAGCTCGTTCTGCTTGCCCGTTCATCTGCGGATGATCTCCAAACTTGAGAGATGAGTTGGGAACCCCAGCCAGAAAAATTGTCCGAGTGAATCACGTGAAGGCGGGAGAAGTTATTGACAAGAACGTCGGCTCTTTCTCGAGCTGAAGGGAGTTTGGGAAGGGCTACGAAGTACACAGCATTGGAGAAGCGGTCCGGCACGGTTCTCCCATGTGAAAGGGGGTATTCCCGTAACAAAATCTATATCTGAATGCACGAAGCGTCAGAAATAAAGCGGATGAGCTTGAATAACAGGTACGAATGGGTAACTATGATGTTGTTGTGATAACGGAAACATGGCTGCAGGGAGATGAGATCTGGGAAATGAATGTACAAGGGTGTACGTGCTATCGTAGGGACAGAAATGTGGGCAGAGGGGGTGGGGTGGCCATGTTGGTGAGGCATGAGATTCAGTACTTTGCAAGGGGGGATATAGGGTCAGGAGAAGAAGAGTCTGTGTGGATAGAACTGAGGAACAGTAAGGGCAAAAGGACATAAATGGGTGATGTCTACAGTCCACCAAACAGTAGCATGGATATTGGGTGCAAGTTGAATAGGGAGTTAACACTGGCAAAGGTAATGTCGCAGTAGTTATGGGGGATTTCAACGTGCAGGTGAACTGGGAGTATCAGGTTGGTGCTGGACCACAGGATAGGGATATTGCAGAGTGCCTACGGGATGCATTCTTGGAGCAACTTGTACGAGAGCCAACCAGGGACAAGACTATTCTGGATTTAGTGTTATGTAATGAACAGGATTTGATAAGCAACCTCGCAGTAAAGGAGCCATTTGGGGGTAGTGATCACAATATGATAAGCTTTTATCTGCAATTTGAGAAGGATAAGGGCAGCTCGGAGGTGTCAGTGTTGCAGATGAACAGGGAGCCATGAGGGAGGAGCTGGCCAAAGTTGACTGGACGGATAACCTAGCTGGCAGAAAAGACAGTGGAACAGCAATGGCAGGTATTCTTGGGAATAATGCACAAGGTGCAAAATCAGTTCATCCCCCAGAGAAGGAAGGATTCAAAGGGGGGGGGGGGGAGAGGGGCCACAGTGATTGACAGAGGAAGTCAGAGATTGCATAGCATTAAAAGAAAGGAAATATGACAGAGCTAAGGTGAGTGGGAGGACAGATGATTGGGAAGTTTTTAAGGAACAACAGTACTTAACTAAAAAGTCAATACGGAGAGAAAAAATGAGGTACGAACGCAAGCTAGCCAGGAATATACAGGAAGATAGCAAAAGCTTTGTTAGGTATGTGAAGAGAAAGAAGTTAGTTAGGAACAATGTTGGGCCCTTGCAGAATGAATTGGGTGAAAATGTTATGGGAAGGAGAGAAATGGCAGAAGAATTTAACGAGTACTTTAGATCTGTTTTCACTAAGGAAGACACAAGCAATCTCCCAGATGTATGGATGGGCCAAGGACATAGAGTAACAGAGGAAATAAAACAGATTGACATTCAGAAGGAAACGGTGATGAGTAGTCTGATGGGACTGAAGGCTGACAAATTCCAGGTCCAGGTGGTCTGCACCCTAGGGTACTAAAGGAGGTGGACCTAGAAATTGCGGATGCATTGGCAATCATTTTCCAATGTTCTTTAGATTCAGGATCAGTTCCTGAGGATTGGAGAGTAGCTAATGTTATCCCACTTTTTAAGAAAGGAGGGAGGGAGAAAACAGTGAACGATCGACCTGTCAGCCTGACATTGGTGGTGGGAAAGATGTTAGAGTCCATTATTAAGGGTGAAATAGTGCCATATCTAGATAGCAATGTTAGGATTGGGCCGAGCCAGCGTGGATTTACCAACGGTAAATAATGCTTGACTAATCTGTTGGAGTTTTTCGAGGATGTAACCAGGAAGTTAGACGGCGGAGATCCAGTGGATGTAGTGTACCACGATTTTCAGAAGGCATTTGATAACGTCCCACATAGAAGATTGGTGGGTAAAATCAAAGCTCAGGGCATCGGGGGGAAGGCATTGATATGGATCGAAAACTGGTTGGCAGATAGAAAGCAAATGGTAGCGGTGAATGGGTGTTTCTCAGAATGGCAGGTGGTGACTAGTGGGGTGCCACAGGGCTCGGTATTGGGACCACAGCTGTTTACCATTTACGTTAACGATTTGGAAGAAGGCATAAAAAAAACATCAGCAAATTTGCTGATGATACTAAGCTGGGTGGCAGTGTGACATGTGATGAGGATGTTAGGAGAATTCAAGGTGACTTGGATAGTCTGGGTGAGTGAGCAGATGCTTGGCAAATGACATTTAATGTGAATAAGTGTGAGGTTATCCACTTTGGGAGTAAGAACAGGAAGAGATTATTATCCAAACGGTGTAGAGTTGGGTAAGGGAGAAATACAAAGAGATCTCGGAGTCCTTGTTCATCAGTTACTGAAGGTGAATGAGCAAGTGCAGCAGGCAGTGAAGAAGGCTAATGGAATGTAGGCCTTTATTACAAAGGGAATTGAGTACAAGAGCAAGGAAATCCTCTTGCATTTGTACAGAGCCCTGGTGAGACAACACCTGGAGTATTGTGTACAGTTTTGGTCTCCAGGGTTAAGGAAGGACATCCTGGCTGTAGAGAAAGTGCAGCATAGATTCACGAGGTTAATTCCTGGGATGTCTGGACTGTCTTACGCAGAGAGGTTAGAGAGACTGGGCATGTACACGCTGGAATTAAGGAGATTGAGAGGGGATCTGATTGAAACATATAAGTTTATTAAGGGATTGGACAAGATAGAGGCAGGAAATATGTTCCAGATGCCGGGAGATTCCAGTACCAGAGGACATGGTTTGAGAATAAGGGGTAGGTCATTTAGGACAGAGTTAAGGAAAAGCTTCTTCTCCAAGAGAGTTGTGGGGGTCTGGAATGCACTGCCTCGGAACGTAGTGCAGGCCAATTCTCTGGATGCTTTCAAGAAGGAGCTAGATAGGTATCTTATGAATAGGGGAATCAAGGGATATGGGGACAAGGCAGGAACCGGGTATTGATAGCAGATGATCAGCCATGATCTCAAAATGGCGGTGCAGGCTCGAGGGGCCGAATGGTCTACTTCTGCACCTTTTGTCTATTGTCTATAAAATCCAGTGCAATGTGAGACCAAGGACGGCGAGGAACAGGTAGGAGACGAAGGAATCCAGCAGGTAGTCGGTGGGAGGCTTTTCCAGGGGAACAAACACAACAGGCCGAGACAAAGGAGCGGGTGTCAGCGTCCATGGAGGGCCACCAAAAAGTCTTTCTCTGGAGGGACAGAGTCCGATCGATCCCGGCATGACAGGCGAAACGGGACGAGTGCCCCCACTGGAGAACCGGAGATCGAACGGAATCGGACACAAAGAGGCGACTGGAGGGTCCGTTGCCTGGGACTGGTTGAGTCCGTTGGGCCTGTTTGACGATGGCCTCTGTCTCCCAGGTGGGGGCAGTCACTACACTGGATTGGAGCAGGATGGTCTTGGGGTTTGGAAGGCCCTCCTCGGAATAGTATTGACGGGAGAGGGCATCGGACTGCGGTTCTTGGACCCCGGATGATAAGTCAGTGTAATTCAGTTCCGACCAAAAAATAATGCCCAACGGGCCTGACGGGAATTCAGGCCATTGGCTGTTTGGATATAAGCAAGGTTCTTGTGATCGGTCCAGACGATAAACGGATGTTCGGCTCCCTCCTGCCAGTGCCTCCCCAACTCCAAAGCAAGCTGGACTGCCAATAACTCCCGGTCGTAATTTCGTTCGGCGCGGGATAACCGGCGAGAAAAAAAGGCAAAGGGATCAAAGGCCTGAACGTTGGGAGAGGATCGCTCCCACCCCAGAGTCGGAGGCGTCAACCTCCACAATGAATTGACAAGAGTGATCTGGTTGGACCAGGATGGGAGCGGAGGTGAAATGCCTCTTCAACTCTGAGAAGGTAGCATCCGCTTAGGAATCCCACTGAAAAGGAGTTTTAGGAGAGGTGAGACGAGTAAGGGGCGCTACCACCCGGATGTAATCTCTGATGAAACGACGATAAAAGTTAGCGAACCACAGAAATCGCTGGAGTTGTTTTGAGTATCGTGGGTGTTGGCTACTCTGCTACCGCCCGGATCTTTTCGGGATCCGCCCTCATCTGCCCGATCTCGCTGAGGTAACCTAAGAAGCTGACTGAAGAAATGTGAAATTCGCCCCTCAGCTTTTCAGAACAATTTGTTCTCCCAAAGCCTCTGCAGAACCTGACGGACATAGGAGGCGTGTTCTTGAAGATTGCTGGGGAAGATTAAAATATCATCCAAATAAACAATCACGATGCGGTTAATAAAATCTCTAAGGACATCGTTTATCGTGGGGGCGGGGGGGGGGGTTCTGGCATTGGTGAGACCGAACGGCATGACCAGCTATTCGAAGTGACCAAGAGGGGTGTTGAACGCGGTTTTCCACTCATCACCCTCCCTTATCCTGACCAGATGATAGGTACTTCGTAGGTCCAACTTGGAGAAGATGGTAGCTCTGTGAAGTGGTTCGAAATCAGAGTTGAGAAGGGGTTGTGGATATTTGTTCTTTACGGTTATGCTCTTTACGCCTCGGTAATCAACGCAGGGACGCAGTCCCCACAAAGAAGACACCTGCGCCAACAGGAGAGGATGAGTGTAGGATAATGTTCGCCGAGAGAGATGCATTAAACTACGTCTCCACTGCCTCCCTATCAGGCGGGGGCAAGTTATACAGCCGACCGGTGGGCAGAGGGGCCCCGGGGAGAATGTCGATTGCGCAATCATAAGGACGGTGTGGAGGCAAGGAGAAGATCCGTTGTTTCCTGAACACGTCTAGATGTGAGGATTATGGCGGACCAGCCAGGGATACCGAAATATGGGAGCTTGGGAGAAGGAACTTAACATAAATTGTATCTGCTCCAGATGGCTCCCGGAGAGAATTAGAGACAGGCGTGGTGTGCAGTTTGTGACCCGGGACGGAAGTCTGCCGTCTAGTTCCCAGGCATCCAGAGGGTTACTCAAAGGCCCACAAGGAATCCGGCCGGGAGGCTATATTTTCATGCAGAAGATCGGCCTCAACACCGGAGATCACAACAGTTAACAGAGGCAGGGATTGTTTGCTGTAACATAAATTACCGGGATAAGCCTCCGGGTTCTGGGACGGATAGGAATGTTGTCTGGTTCACCAGGGTTCCCTTTCTACTTTTGAGCCTTCCTTCTTTGGTTGAAGAGGACAAGTAGCTCGGAAGTGGCCGGACTGGCTGCAATATAGACATTCACCCGCTCTCAGTCTCCAGAGTCGCTCAGCGGGAGAGAGGTGGTTCCATCCCAGCTGCATAAATGGCTCTTCCGTGTCCGCGGAAATCACCGGGCTGGGAGCTACTCTTGGAGCAGGAGGAGAAGAGAAAGTTGTTCTGGCGAGAGGCAAAACCGAATGGCGTGGAGTGGCCAACGGTGGTGGACGAGCAGACCTTTACCTATAGCGTTCTCGGAGACCATTGCCCCACCTGGTGGTGAGTGAGATTAATTAATCCAGGCTGTTGGTGTCGTCTCTTGCCGCCAACTCGTCTTTCACCCTGTCGCTGAGCCCACCTCGAAATACCTCTTGGAGTGCCTCATCATTCCACACCGAGTGCCGCTCACGTCCGACTCGGAATACTCGGCGAGACTGCGGGAGCCCTGACAGAGAGTGAGTAGACGCTTAGCGGCATCTTTACGGGATGGTCGGCGATCTTTCTTTGATCTTTAGCGGACAGGGAACGGAGACTATACAGCAAACTTGAATCTGGCTTTGGTGATGTGCTTAGCCACACAGTCACATGTATAGCGCGAGTAGAGTTGCGGTCTGAGCCCAGAGCGGGTGGTGCATCTGTGCTGATAGAGATCAGGGTGAACGTGTTGTTGCAAATCCGAACTGGCTCGGCCATTTATTTCTAATAAATTAGAAAACAAGTATCTGGAAATTTGTGTACCACGGAAATGATACCTGGCATTCTCCTTTGAAAACCAGATCAAAACTAAAAGAAAGTACATTTTGCTGTAATTTCCCCGATGAGCGATATGAATTGCGCAGAAACAAATGTGGAGAAATAGCTTAGTTTAATTGTTTGTTCACTGGCTGTCTCTGATGTGGCTAATGAGCTGCTAAGATTAATTTGGAGATTGCAGTATCCCCTCCCTTATAAGCACGCGCAAAGCAATCAGAGGTAGTTTTGGGCAGTAGGAACAGTGTAAACTGATCGTCACGTCACACGGAAAATGGAATATCCAGCAATTTTCTACATAGAGAGTATTTATTATCCTGTACTGACTGCGATTGGTATTCCCAGTAAGTAACTGGAGCTTCTTGTGCGATTTCCGCTTGCTCTATCTACTGCACGATATCATATTTGCTGTAAAATACATTGCACGAAGTGCCTTGTCTGACAAGTGATTTCGGTCGAGTCAGGTTGAAGCATATATTTTTCTCACTCTGACCGAACAGTTCTTTCCTGTCGCTGGTTTCTTTGTCAACTGCAATAACCAGTCGTGTTCCAACATTTTCCGTTTCCCGATATTCCAAAATATTAATGGTTTTTATACCTCGAAGTCTCAGCCCATTCCCATCGACCTGCCGCGGGACCATCGTTCATTCATACTAGCATGCAACAAATGAGATTTCATTTTGAACATAATTGTCTAAAAATCTTTTCAGTTGCAACAATAACCAAAGCAAATATGACTGTCCCGTTTTCCCTGTTGGATTTGTGTGTTCTGGTCTTAATTTTAACGCTGCAGGTTCCTGGACTCACATGTATTACATAAGTGGAAACAGAAATATCTGAGCCCATTGTATTCCTGTTCTCAAAGTTCCGTTCAGCTACAATGCTAGAGTTATTTTGGATTGTTGCGTTGATAAGAAATCCGCTGTTAACGATACCGTGGTCTGCGGAATCACATTCAAAACTGCGGGTAATTTGCCGACTCGGTTCTTTCTCCGATCCCTCCCTTGGCCTCAAGCACGAATGTAAGCTCGAATGAACTGTGTAAACACTTCGTGGATCGAAGCCAGTTCAATCAGTGTGTAAGCAATTCTTTGTATGCAAATCAAGTAAAATGCAGCGGATTTTGTGAGCTTGAAACTAACACTTATTTCTTCCTTGCAGTTAATTTAATGGCGATTGTGATCCTCTGTCTTCGAAAATGCGGACTCTCCAAATGCATCACCCTTTATCTCGTAGCGATGGCAACAGCTGATTTGATGGGTGTTATCATAGGCGTTCTACTAGAGCGGATCAATAATATTTACGGTTTCGCAAATGTTTTGTTCATCACTCCGATTTGTGCTCTGACAGTTGTGCTTCGGGTCGCAGCCACGGACTGTTCTGTCTGGTTGACAGTGGCTTTCACATTTGATCGATGTATTGCAATTTGTAGCCAAAAGCTGCGGAAGCGAGTTTGCACCGAACGAACAGCGATTATAGTGGTGATGATTGTGAGCATAGGGAGCTGCCTGAGGTGTTTTCCATATTACTTTGCAGTAGCTCCTGTCGTGATTATTGAAAACGTTCAGTGGCACTGCACTGACAAGGCAGATTACTTTAGTTCACCAGTGTGGAAAGTTTACCAGATGGTTGATGGTATCTTTGCATCTTTACTGCCAATCGGTTTAATTCTAGTGTTCAATGCCATAACGATCAGTCATATCATCGACGCAAACAGAATCCGCCGAGGATTCCGGAACATCAATGACAACAAGAAAGACTCAGAGGTGGCGAACCGGAGAAAATCAATGATTTTGCTGTTCGCTCTATCAGCCAATTTCATTTTATTGTGGATCCCCTGTATAGTCTCCACTATGATCTGGCAGGCTCAGAATTACTTTTATACAGACAGATATCTTAATTCGCCGTCTTTTATCCTGCAAGAGTCTGGGTACATGTTGCAATTTCTCTGTACGTGCACCAACACGTGTATCTACATTCTGTCCCAGAAGAAATTCAGGGAAGAAATTAAGAAAGGAGTGAATCATCTGGTCACATTGAATGGCCGACTCTGCAGATAAGACGTAAGTTGATTTGTATATTTTGTTATTAAGTCACATGAAGTTTTTTAATAATGGGCAGGTTTGATCAAAAGTCTGGTCTGCCTGGCGTGCTGCCTGTTTGCTAGGATACCGTTTCGCAACAAAGCTAGCGAGTTTAATTTCCTCAAATGAGCCAGCGAATAAAGTGTTGCTGATGTGATACTTACACTGGCAGAATTACATTTAAATCACTGGAAAAATAGCGAATGCTTAGTCAACGTACAGAATGATGCTGGCATGATTCTTAATTTGTTTCATTTATCTATTAATCGACTGATCATCGATCCACTGAACACACGCATAGATATCATCCGAGAGTCCGTGTATTAGAATCGGATCTCCGTTGTACCAGGTTCACGAAATGGGGAGTCACACTTTTCCCTGAAGACGAGAAATATACAACATACGAGAATGAATCCTTAGTCTGACACGTCAATTGTTCTGTTTGCCGTTTTAATCTATCAGAAATGCAACCTCAACTTCACCTTCACAAAAGAACATCGCTTTCTCTTTCTGGTGGTACAATGATTTATTTCATCGATATGATTTCATTCCAGGAGGTTTGCCAAGCCAACATCAAGCTATGTGTCCTTAATCATGAAGAAAAGAAAATTTGCAGGTTCTGGAAATGCGTTGTCCAAAATCACGCTGCAGTGGCGTTCAATTTAAGCACGTGTGCTCCAGAGCTAAAGGGCATTAATAATGACTCGACATTTCTTCATAGTGTGAATGTGTTCAAGAACTTTCCCCTACGAGAGTTACCTTTTTATCCACACGTAGTGCTCTTTGTTTCGTGCAACAGATTCATTGCTGAATTGCAGAATTTCTCCAGACGCCATTTCTATTTTTTTGGCAACATCTTTGCTCACTTATGTTTTACTAAAATAAAGTAGAGGTTAGAATGAAACCTAAAGCCACTTACTGAACGATAACTGAGACGATTTATTGTAACAATGTGGAATGTTTGTCCTCTCTCACAGCCATTACCACACGACTGCTTACCTTCTTAATTTTATGAAAATGTAAGATGAATTACATGGTTATTCAATGTAAACTGCTTAAATTGTGTATTTTTTTCATTTACGTTTTTATCATTAATCATTCATAGTTGTCATCCGTGAATCCAGTTCCCCAGCCTTCGGGACCGGTGAACCATTCATACTGTACCCTCTACCTTTGCCCTTTTCTGCATGGCTGTTCTGTATTTCCTTATTAACGGTGAAAGCACAGGGTCCTGACACAATCCAACAAAGCTCTCCGGGTCATTGAAGCATGTAGACTTCCAAACCCTAGAATAAGTTTGAAGTCCGCTGGAAGGATTTCTCCGCAACACCGGATATAAAGGAGCTTGTTACCTCTTAAGCTTCTTTATAAATCGACATTCCAAAGTTCCTCATCCACGGTATAATCTCTTTTGATCATTACATCATCGTCGTCATAACGATGTCCAGTTACCTACTTCGTGCTACATTAATGCAACACTGTTGGATTATAAATAACATTCACCAATGCTCTCAGCTCTTTATCTCCCTTAGACTCATACAAACTCAAACTTCCCCAGAACTTGTCTCTGTGCCTCTTCAATAAAAACTACTTTTAATCGCAATACTGACCTTACTTTCTAAGCCTGCTGTTGTATAAACTATATCCTTTCAAATGCTAGCGCAAGGTGATCATGCATACGGCAGCTGACTCTGACCCCGCACATTCAATACTATCCAGCTGTTAGAACAACAGATGTTGGGAGGTAACTTGTCCTATTCTGCTTGAATTCATTGTTGCGTAGAATAAATTCTAAATCTTCTGTCATACATTCTGATACTTCCACAACATTGTTCACTTTTACATCAACCAGAGTGTCCAATATAAAAGTGTTGTGAATGCATGTCTGTTGCCCTCAGTCGCCGCCAGAATTTTTATGGTCAGCGACGTGAAACCTGTTGTCACATAACACACCAGAGGCCTTTCAGCGCCCTATATCTATAGCATTCCTGTTGGATGTAACCACCCAAATCCCGCTATCAACATCAGCCTCACAGCCCAAGTCATGTTTCCTCTTGTGTTTAGTTCTCGCTCACTTCTCGATTCTACCATCGGGCAGACTGCGCAGAACCATAGGTCCCACTCGCGCAGTTTCAGGAATAGTTATTACTGTACAGCTTTCAGGATCATTAGCAATGTGGATGACGTCAGTCACCACGGCTCTGTGCAGGTTCCATAATCAACTGACTCGCTTTCAAGGACGGTACACCACCATAAGACAATACCCTGATGTTGAGGGGTAATAACTGCTTCTGAACCTGGTAGTGTGCGTCATGAAGTTCCTCTACTTTGGTCCAGCTGGCAGCAGATAAATGAGAGAATGTCCTCGAGGCTGGAGAGACTCTGATGATGGATGCCGCGTTCCTGCGGCCACGTTTCAGACAGAAGTGCCCAAAGGTGAGGAGGGACTATTAAAGACTGGGCCGTATCCACTACTACTGTTGGAAGGGTTTTCCGTTCAACGTTATTGGTATTCCCATACCAGACTGGGTTGTAGCCAGTGAATACACTGTACGCTAAAAGCTTATAGTCTCTAGTCAAAGCTCCCGATGCCATACGGAATCTCCACAAATTCCGAGCAAAGAATAGGCCCTGCCATTCTTCATTTGTAATTGTGCTGGGGTCATCGAGTCATCGAGTCATCGGAAACGTTAACAACAAGGAACGTAAAGGTGCTGATTCTATCCACCTCCGATCCTTTCATTACGACTGGCTCATTGACCTGTAGTTTCCCCCTGCTTAATTCGATAACCAACTCATTGGTCTTGCTGTAATCGAGAAAGGGTTTGTTGTTATGTCAACACTGAGCCAGATTTTGTAACTCTCTCCGACATGCTGATTCGTCACCACATTTCATCCGGAATATGTCAGTGGTGTTGTCAGCACACTTGAATCTGGCGTTGGTGACGTGCTGAACCACACAGTCACATCTGTATCCCGAGTAGAGTCGATGTATAGGCACACAGCCATGTGATGCATCTGTGCTGATGGCGATCGTGGGGAAGATGTTGCTGCAAATCCGAACTGACTGCGCTCGATCGCAATGAGTCTTTTCCATTGTAAGAGGTGTGAGGGACCGAGATTTTTCACTTGTATAAAACTTTACATCGTAAACCTCGGGCAGAACTGGACTATTTCGTCCACCGAGGCTGCTCCGCCATTTCTGACGGCTGATCCATTTACACTCATAGCCCCACTCTCCTGCGTTCTCCAGTATCCCTGACCAATCCAGAATCTATCAAGCTCTATCTTATATAACGTAAACACGTGACCTCCTCAGACGCCCGTGGTGAAAAATTCCACAACTTATGTTCTCTTCCTCCCGAAATTCCTTTCCATCTCCGGTCTGATAGGATGGATTTCTATCTTATACTCTCCCATCACAGCAAATTTGCGCTTCACATTCACTCTGTCGAGGCTTTTGAACATTAAATGGTTTCAATGAGGTCACCCCTCATTTTTCTGCAATCCAGTGAATACAGGCCGAGGGCCAACAGACTCTCTTCATTTGAAAAGCCGTTTAATCCTGGAATCATTTCCGCGAACTTCCATTGAACTCCGTCCGGAGTTGGCACATTCGTTGCTAAGAGCAGAAAACGCCACACAATACTGCAAGTCAGGTCTCCCTAATTCTTTATTGACGCTCAACATTATATCCTTGCTTTTAAATGTAATTATTCCTGAAGGGAATACTGTTACGTAGCAGCAGCTATAGATCGGATATTTAGTCCAGTTTCAATGTTATAACCACTATCTTTATGACAATCTACTGAAAACATAAAAACTCAAATGAAATAATCAGAAGTCATCAGTTTTTCGCGTATGTGTTGTGTGTGTCTGTTCGGCTCCCAAACAGTCAAGATTAGGAGCAATTATTTGTCTTAAGAGTCAGATGGCAAAGGTCCAGTAATCCACAAAATAAATGGTGGGAGAGATTTGTAAATCTACGCTAAAATGTAGAAAGAAAGCAGTTACGGAGAATTTCTCAGATTCCACACATGAGCAAACAATAGAACAGTCGGCGAAAATAATATCCGTCGAATCGTTGCGAAATCCCCATCGAAATATCACTAGGTGACAGTCAGGAAATATCCTTTCCTCCAAGTGGTTAGCACATAACACTCCCGAATCCAGGTAAGGGTTAACAAGAGCGGTCCCACAGGATATTCCAACAAAAATCCACATACGGACTATATAAAATGCAAGTCACACACCTACTGACAGCTTGCAGTCCAAACTCTCTCTCTCTCTCTCTCTCTCTCTCTCTCTCTCTCTCTCTCTCTCTCTCTCTCTCTCTCTCTCTCTCTCTCTCTCTCTCTCTCTCTCTCTCTCCATCTCTCTCTCTCTCCTTCCAACCGAAAATCCCAGCTTGTTATACTGATACCATAGTCCCGTCTCACTCAGGCGTTTCTTAAAGTGACACTCACATTAACTGAAATCCGCAGGCACGTAACACCACCCCCAATAAAGGAAAATTTTGATTTAGATGAGCAAAATTTTAACTGCAATCTATATTATGTGATACAATGCATTTATGGTCCATATAGCAGACTAATGTAACATATTACAGAAGCATATACGAATAGTAAATTCCACTCCACTATTAAAAAATACATCGCAAACTTAACATCTGCAAAGACAATCGGCAATTATATTATGCTTGCCTTTATTGTGAGTTATCATGTGACCATACTCCTGCAAAATCAAATTCTATTGTTGAATTGGAGTCTCTTTAACCATGACCTGACCTAAAACATAATCAAGATATGTCACACTGGCATGTCCAAATTCACTCTTACCTAAATTAACTGTAAGTTTGGCTTTGAAAGCCTTTCAAAGAGCTGTTCCACTGCAGAGATATGGGCTTTACTGTGACCAAATCATCAATGTCGACATCTGTATTCTAACCCTTGAATTACAGAATTAATCATTCTCTGAATGTTCCGGAAGCATTCTTCATTACAAATGACAGAACATTATATTCATACAACCAGAAGGTGTTACAAATACAGAGATTTCTCTACCTCTATCCGTTAACGGAACACCAATACCCTTTCAACAAATCAATCTTTGTAAGAAACTTCGCCTTTTCATTCTTTTCTACACAATCATCAACTTTAGGGAAGGGATAAGCATCTGTTTTTCTTTTCGCAACGTATCTTTCTGTAATCAGTGCAAAACCGGAACTGCCATCTTAGCCCCAATCTCCTGCGTTCTCCCCGTATCCCTGACGAATCCAGAGTCTATAAGCTCTGCCTTACATAACGTAAACACGTCTTACTCAGACGCCTGTAGCAACGAATTCCACAACATCCGTTCTCTTCCTAACGAAGGCCTTTCCATCTCCTTTTGGCCTCTACACTTCTTCGAAACCACATGCTCCACCACCTGTCATCGTATCTTCGAACTTTCCATTGCAGCAATAACCAAAGACAATATGTCTGTCCCGTTTTCCCTTTCGGGTTTTTTTCTGGTCTTAGTTTTAATACCGCAGGTTCCTAGATTAATATGTGTTACATCACAGGAAATAGTCGATCGAGATTCATTATATTCCCACCAAATATGTGTTCCGTTCAACTTTATCAGCTACGATGCTGGAGTTGAAACCAACAAGAAACAGTTTCTGTTTAGGTGCAAGTATTTCTCCCTGCCGCTTCATGCTGCTCTGTCTTCATACTGTTCAGCACGAACATCTGTGGTCTCTTTGATTTAAACTGGAACTTCACTTTTAACATTTCTTCTCAGACTGCAAATGACGGTAATGAGTCCCATCTTATCGCTTATTTTTCCGTTACAAATTTGTGGAAACCTTTGCAAGCAGCTATAACATTTTTATCTCACTTCACCACCTTCTTTTTGTTTTTTTATCTAACATTATCTATTGTTCATTTGACAAATGTTTAGCCGCTATTACTATTTCTTTTTTGTCAAAATTATTAGTCAGTTATATTTAACTAAAAAATGAGTGGTTAAAATGCAGGGTATGCCACTTATTGTCCTATAACTTAGAATATTTATCACTGTAATATTGTAGAATATTTGCCCTGTTCTCACAGCGACTACCAGGCAACTTCTTTTCTTTTTTAAGACGTATTATTTGGCTATGTTATTCTAATTGTTTAAATGTCAACAGTACATCTTTTAATTTCATACACAATCATTAAATCGCCTTCAAAAACTGTTTTACTGAGATCAGAGAATAAACCATATCATTTATTTATTCTGTGGACAATCCTCATATTGTGCTCATCTGCCTCTGATGGCTTTTATCTAATACCCTTGAGCATCGCTCATACTCCATTTTTCCACAATACCGATTGACTGACTGCCTTTCACACATGGCGTAGCAATGAGGCCCTCCATCTCGCTCTGCCCATAGCTTGGCAACAAATAATTAGAAGAATTCTTATTTGCTGCTTCATAACATTGCCACGGTTAACCAGTCGCGGTTAACCACATTAATCAGTCACGGTTGTTGGCTGTCAACTGAGCTACCGAACATTATTTATCAGGGCTTGGAAGACGGCGCGGCCATTGGTGAAGCCGAACGGCATGACCAGATTTTCGAAACGACCAAGAGAAGTGTTAATGGCTGTTTTCCATTCATCTCCCTCCCTTACCCTGACCAGGAGGTAGGCACTCCGTAGGTCCAATTTAGAGAAAATGGTGGCTCCCGGAAGGGGTTCGAAAGAGTTGATAAGGGACAGTGGATACTTATTCAATATGGTGAAGCTATTGAGGCCACGATAGTCAACGCAGCGACGCAGTGAGCCGTCTTTCTTTCACACAGAGAAGAAACCTGCGCCTACAGGGGGAGATGAGGATCGGATCCTGCCAGTCGCCAGACAGTCATTCAAGTAAGACTCCATTGCTTCTCTTTCTGGCCGGGACGGATTATACAGCCGAAAGGTAGGCAGAGGAGCTCCGGGGAGAAGGTCAATTGCGCAATCGTAAGAGCTGTATGGAGGCAGGAAAAGAGCCGGTTGTTTGCTAAACACTTCGCCCAGATCATGATATTCTGCTGGAACCTTGGATAAGTCGGGGGTTTCAGAGTCAGACGAGGTCGCCCTTACTTCCACTGGGGAAAGGGCCAGTTGTACACAAAAGGAGTGACACAACGAACTGTCTATGTTCCCGGTGGACCAGTCGATGTGGGGATTATGGCAGCTTAACCAGGGGTAACCAAGAACTATCGGAGCTTGAGGAGCATAGGAAGCGAACCCGAAATGCAGGACACAAGCACGCAGATTAAGTCTAGATGCTTGCACGGGCGTAAACGCCGAAAAGCAAACAGGAGGGATCTTGACACGGAGCCTTGACTTAGAGCCCGGACACGAAGGCTTGACGCGGAGCCTTTACTCGGAGTCCCATAGGTAAACCTTGAAACAGGAGCTAAACTTAGAACAAACGGTTCAAAGCAGTAGGAAAACTTCGTTATCTCACAGGGAAAAAGACCAAGGTCTGGCAACCAGTGGTTGTGACGTAGAGATTCTTAAACGGATTCTTTGATGGAAACCAGGTGTGCCATCATCATAGAGAATTGGAAGCAATTTGGGAAATTAACGATGGGGCTCATGGTATATTCAAAGAAATTTAGGAGCAAGATAGGGAATTAACGACCGGGATCATGACAGTACCCACACTCCTCCCCTCAACGGGAGCCTGCAGACCATTCCTCAGGCTTCTCCGGATGGTCCTGATGGAAATCACGGATTTGGGCAGTGTCCAAAATGAAGGACCGGGAAATACAGGAACGTTCCTCTGGGCCGTATCCCTCGCAATCGAACAGGTATTGGAGGTCCCTGCCTTGGCGGCACACTTCCAGTATTCGCCGCACTGTGTACGCTGGGTGGTCGTCTGTAATCCGGGCGGGTGGAGGGGGTTCGGCAGAAGGGCTTAAAGGGCTGACAGAGACCGGCTTCAATTGGGAAACGTGGAATGTAGGATGGATGTGCATAGATTTGGGTAGTTTGAGTCGTCCCGCAGAGGGGTTGATAATACTCTCAATCTCGAATGGTTCCAGGAAACGTGGGGTGAGTTTCATGGGCTCGGTTCTTGATCTGGATGTCTTTAGAAGAGAACTAAAGCATCTGTCCAGACCGATAATGAGTTGCAAGAATCCGATGGCGATCGGATAGGGGACGAAGGAATCCAGCAGGTGGTCGGTGGGAGGCTTTTCCAGGGGAACAAACTCAACAGGCCGAGACAAAGGAGCGGGTGTCAGCGTCCATGGAGGGCCACCAAAAAGTCTTTCTCTGGAGGGACAGAGTCCGATCGATCCCGGCATGACAGGCGAAACGGGACGAGTGCCCCCACTGGAGAACCGGAGACCGAACGGAATCGGACACAAAGAGGCGACTGGAGGGTCCGTTGCCTGGGACTGGTTGAGTCCGTTGGGCCTGTTTGACGATGGCCACGATCTTCCAGGTGGGGGCAGTCACTACACTGGATGGTAGCAGGATGGTCGTGGGGTTGGGAAGGCCCTCCTCGGAATAGTATTGACGGGAGAGGGCATCGGGCTGCCGTTCTTGGACCCCGGATGATAAGTGAGTGTAATCCTGTTCCGACCAAAAAATAATGCCCAACGGGCCTGACGGGAATTCAGGCCATTGGCTGTTTGGGGATATGCAAGGTTCTTCTGATAGTCCAGACGATAAACGAATGTTCGGCTCCCTCCTGCCACTGCCTCCCCAACTCCAAAGCAAGCTTGACTGCCAATAACTCCCAGTTCCCTACGACGTAATTACGTTCGACGGGGGATAACCGCCGAGAAAAGAAGGCACAAGGATCAATTTTTTTGGTAAAGGCCTGAACGTTTGGAGAGGATCGCTCCCACCCCAGAGTCGGAGGCGTCAACCACCACAATGAATTGACAAGAGTGATCTGGTTGGACCAGGATGGGAGCGGAGGTGAAATGCCTCTTCAACTCTGAGAAGGCAGAATCCGCTTCGGAATCCCAATGAAAAGGGGTCTTAGGAGAGTTGAGATGTAATCTCTGATGAAACGACGATAAAAGTTTGCCAACCGCAGAAACCGCTGGAGTTGCTTTGAGTATCGTGGGTGTTGGCTATTCTGCTACCACCCGGGTCTTTTCGGGATCCGCCCTCACTTGCCCGCTCTCGATGAGATAACCTAAGAAGCTGACTGAAGGAATGTGAAATTCGCCCCTCAGCTTTTCAGAACAATTTGTTCTCCCAAAGACTCTGCAGAACCTGACGGACATGGTAGGCGTGTTCTTGAAGATTGCTGGAGAAGATTAAAATATCATCCAAATAAACAAACACGATGCGGTTAATAAAATCTCTAAGGACATCGTTTATCGGGGGGGAGGGGGTCTGGCATTGGTTGGGCCGCAGGGTATGACCAAGAAGTGACCAAGAGGGGTGTTGTACGCAGTTTTCCACTCATCTACCTCCCTTATCCTGACCAGATGATAGGTACTTCGTAGGTCCAACTTGGAGAAGATGGTAGCTTCGTGAAGTGGTTCGAAAGCAGAGTTGAGAAGGGTCAGCGGATATTTGTTCTCTATGGTTATGCTATTTACGCCTCGGTAATCAATGCAGGGGCGCAGTCCCCACAAAGAAGACACCTGCGCCAACAGGGGAGGATGAGTGTCGGATAATACGCGCCGCGAGAGATGCATTAAAGTACGTCTCCACTGCCTCCCTTTCAGGCCGGGACAAGTTATACAGCCGACCGGTGGGCAGAGGGGCCAAGGGGAGAATGTCGATTGTGCAATCATAAGGGCGGTATGGAGGCAAGGAGAGGGTCCGTTGTTTGCTGAACACTTCTCCCAGATCGTGGTACTCTGCTGAAACTTGGATAGGTCGGGAGTTTCAGCGGCAGGCGAGGTCGCGGAGACTTTCACAAGGGAAAGAACTGATTGAAGACAAGTGGGGTGACAGAACGGGCTCCAGCTGGCTAGCTTCCCAGTGGATCGGTCGATGCTAGGATTATGGCGGACCAACCAGGGATACCGAAGAACTATAGGAGCTTGGGGGAAGGAATTTAACTTAAAGTGTATCTGCTCCAGATGGTTCCCGGAGAAAATTAGAGACAGGCGTGGTGTGCAGTTTGTGATCCGGGATGGAAGTCTGCCGTCTGGTTCCCGGGCTTCCAGAGAGTTACTCGAAAGCCCCCGAGGAATCCGGCCCAGGAGGCTATATTTCCATGCAGAAGATTGCCCTCAGCACCGGAGTCCACTACAGCTGACAGAAGCAGGGATTGTTTGCTGTAACATAAATTACCGGGATCTGCATCCGGGTTCTGGGACGGGTAGGAATGTTGTCTGGCTCACCAGGGTCACCTTTCTACTGGTGAGCCTTCTTTCTTTAGTTGAAGAGGACAGGTAGCTCGGAAGTGGCCGAACTGGCTGCAGTATGGACATTCACCCGCTCTCAGTCTCCAGAGTCGCTAAGCGAGAGAGAGGTGGTTCCATCCCAGCTGCATAAGTTGCTCTTCCGGGGCCGTGGAAATCACCGGGCTGGGAGATACTCTTGCAGCAGGAAGAGGAGAGAGAGTTGTTCTGGCGAGAGGCAAAATCGAATGCCGTGAAGTGGCCAACGGTGGTGGACGAGCAGACCTTTACCTATAGCATTCTCGGAGACCATTGCCCCACCTGGTGGTGAGTGAGATTACTGAATCCAAGCTGTTGGTGTCGTCTCTTGCCGCCAACTCGTCTTTCTCCCTGTTGCTGAGCCCATCTCGAAATACCTCTTGGAGTGCCTCATCATTCCACACCGAGTACCGCTCACGTCCGACTCGGAATACTCGGCGAACCTGTGGGAGCCCTGACAGAGAGTGAGTAGACGCTTAGCGGCATCTTTACGGGGAGGTCAAAGATCTTTCTTTGATCTTTAGCGGACAGGGAACGGAGACTATACACAACATCCCAAGGAGTTGATCAGACAAACACAGTAGGGAGTCCTGGCTGGCGAGGGCTTGTTGCAGGGTCTTCGTGTCCGCTGGGTCCATTCTTGGCCAGTTCGTTCTGTTTCAGGAGCGTAGGAAACGAGCCCAAGTGCAGGACACAGGCATGGAGATTGCGTCTAGATGCATAGACGGGTGTAAACGCCGAAGAGCAAACAGGAGGAATCTTGACACGGAGCTCTGATATGGATCTTTGACACGGAGCCTTGACACGAAGTCTTGACGCGGCGCCTTGACTCAGGGAAACGGAGTCTCATAGGTAAACCTGGAGACAGGAGCTAGACTGATAACAAACGGTTCTAAGTGGTCGGGGAACGTGGTTATCTCACAGGAAAAACAAAGACCAACGGACTGGTGACTGGTCGTTGTGACGTAGGGTTTCCTATTCTGATTCTTTGATGGAAACCAGGTGTGCCATCATCATAGAGAATTGGAAGCAATTTGGGAAATTGCCGATGCGGACCATGGTATAATCGAAGAAAATTAGGAACAAGATAGGGAATTAACGATCGGGGCAATGAGAAGGAGAGGAAAACAAATTGAATCGTACCTGTTGCCGATGGTTCCAGGAGAGAAAGAGAGACAGGCTTGATGTGCAGTGTGTGACTCGGGCGAGCAGACTACCGTCCAATGCCCGAGATTCGAAGGGGGTACCCAACGGCTCCCGAGGTATTCCGACCAAGGAAGCTATGTTTTCATCCAAACGTTCTCCCCCAGTGCCGAGGTCACTAGTACTGACAGAGAAAGGGACTGCTGGTTAGAAGTAGTTTGGATCTGTATCCGGGTGCGGGGGACTGGTGGGAAAGTTGTCTGGCTCACCAGGGTCCCCTTCACTACTGGTGAGCCTTCCCGTTTGGCAGAAGGGGACCGGTAGCACAGAAATAACCGGACTGGCAGCAATATAGACAAACCCGCTCACTCAGTCTCCGGAATCGCTCTGCGGGAGAAAGACGGTTCCGTCCCAGCTGCATGAGTTCATCTCCAGGTACAGTGGATACGGCCGGGCTGTGAGGTATTCTAGAAGCAGTTGGAGAAGGGAGGCTTGTGCTGATGAGAGGTGGTAATGAGGGCCGTGGAGAGGCCAAAGGTGGCTGACGACCAGTTCTTTGCCTGTGGCGTTCTTGGATACGATTATCCAACCTGGTGGCTCGGGAGATCAAGGTATCCAAGCTGTCGGTGTTATATCTTGCCGCCAAATCGTATTTCATCATGTCGCTGCGATCATTCAGAAATACCCCTTGGAGTGCCTCATTGTTGCACCCCGAGTCGGCCGCTAACGTCCGGAATTCCACAGAATATTCAGCAACACTGCGTGAGCCATGACGCAGAGTGAGTAGACGCTGAGCGGAGTCGTTAACACTGACGGGGTCGTCAACGATCGTCATTTCGCGATAAAGGTGGCGAAGGATGAGCAGATATCCGGTTGATCGTCCCAAACACACTAAGGCACTTTAAACCCATGATATAAGCAATCTTTGGTTTATCCGTGGAGTACATGAATGACTGCTGTTCAACTACCAGGGAGTACTGCAAAAGGAAGGCCCGGCATTTCACCAAATCCCCAGCATAGTGCTTTGGTTCCGGTACATGCGGCTTTCTTGGCCGGGGTCTTGCTGACACGTAGGTGGTTGCCACTACAGGCTGTCTGGGGTAGCTGTACAGAGTTTCAGAAATGCAAGGGATAAACTGATTGGATAGTCCACGTATCCAATCAGGTCCACCTGGTCAGCGATCTTCGTTACGTCAGCAGACAAGGAACGGTGGTTCTCCAAGAAGACCCGGAGGATTTGATCATGCGAACCCAGTAGGGAGCCTTGGCTGGTGAGGGCTTGTTGCAGGGTATTCGTGTCCGCTGGGTCCATTATGGACAGACCGTTCTATTGCAACGAATGAGGAGGACACAAATGCAGGACACGGGCACGGAGATTTGCTTAGGATGCAGACATGAACGACAAGCAGGAGGAAGAACAGGTAGGCAGGAGACTGTTCAGAAAGCCTTTGATAAGGTTCCACAAAGGAGATTGGTGGACAAAATTAAGAGCACGTGGTATTGGGTGGAGGGAAATAACATGGATAGAAAATTGGTTGGCAGACAGAAAACAAGGAGTAGCGATTAACGGGTCCTTTTCAGAATGGCAGGCAGTGACTAGTGGGATACCGCAAGGCTCAATGCTGGGGCCGCAGCTATTTACAATATACATTAATGATTCAGATGAAGGGATTAAAAGTAACATTTGCAAATGTGCAGATGACACAAGACTGGGTGGCAGTGTGAAATATGAGGAGGATGTTAGGAGAATGCAGGGCGACTTGGACAGGTTGGGTGAATGGGAAGATGGATGGCAGATGAAGTTTAATGTGGATAAATGTGAGGTTGTCCACTTTGGTGGCAAGATCAGGAAGGCAGATTATTATCTGAATGGAGTCAAGTTAGAAATAGGGGAAGTTCAACGAGATCTAGGTGTCCTTGTTCGTCAGTCACTGAAATTAAAAATGCAGTTACAGCAGGCGGTGAAGAAAGCTAATGGCATGTTGGCCTTCATAACAAGAGAAGTTGAGCATAGGAGGAAAGAGGTCCTTCTGCTGTAGTACAGGGCCCTGGTGAGACCACACATGGAGTATTGTGTTCAGGCTTGGTCTCCAAATTTGAGAAAGGACATTCCTGCTATTGAGGGAGTGCAGCGTAGGTTCACGAGATCGATTCCCGGGATGGCGGGACCGTCATATGTTGAAATATTGTAGCGACTGTGCTTGTATGCACTGAAGTTTCGAAGGATGAGAGGATATCTGATTGAAACATGTAAGATTTTTAAGGTATTGGACATGTTACAGGCAGGAAACATGTCCCCGATGTTGGGGGAGTTCAGAACCAAAGGCCACAGTTTAGTAATAAGGGGTAGGCCATTTAGAATGTTCAGGAAAAGCTTTTTCACCCAGAGAGTTGTGGATCTATGGAATGCTCTGCCTCAGAAGGCAGTGGAGGGCAATTCTCCGGATGCTTTCAAGAAAGAGTTAGATAGAGCTCTTAAAGATAGCGGAGTCAGGGGATATGGGGAGAAGGCAGGAACGAGGTACTGATTGTGGATGATCAGCCATGATCACATTGTATAGCGGTGCTGGCTCGAAGGGCCGAGTGACCTAATCCTGTCTCTATTGTCTATTGAGAAGGACAGAATGTATTTTGACTCGGAGCGGAGAGAAAGAAACAGCGGACAAAACCCTTCTTATTACGGAGAGACAAAGTTACACTGAACTAGAACTTCCGAAGACTTAACGTGGCGCGGAGAGGCTGGGTTTCACAGGTAAATCTCTGAACAGGAATTGAGCTTAGAAAACTGACCTTGACACGAAGAGACGGAGTTTCACATGTAATTCTCGCTAATGGAGCAACTTAGAACATACAGTCCTTATCTGCTGGGAAACTTAATTACCGCACAGGCAAAACCAACGATCTGGCAATTACTGGTTGTAACACCGAGGTTCTTCTGCTGCAGGTCCTGATGGAAACCAGGTGTGCCGTCTTCAAAGAGAATTCGGAGCATTCGGAAATTAACGGTCGGAACCATTGCACGATCAAAGGAAATTAGGAGAAAATAAGGAATTAGCGATGGGGACCGTGACAATCAATAGATTATGATCAGTGTAATTATTTATCTCTCCCTCCCTCATTCTCTCTCTCTCTCTCTCTCTCTCTCTCTCTCTCTCTCTCTCTCTCTCTCTCTCTCTCTCTCTCTCTCTCTCTCTCTTTGTCTTTCTCTCCTCACACACCGTTGTTCTCTCACCTTTACTTTTCCGTCTGTTTCATTTTTCACCTTCTAAAGATTTGCTTGTTCAGATTGGTTTTGCAGGCAGACTAACCCTGTTTGTTTATTTCTGAGAATTTCCCAAACAATATTATGACTAGAAAGGTTCTGCGATCTGCTGTGTGACGAGTGCTGTATTTCTCAGATCTATCGTGATGAAATTGCATGGATGTACATCACGTGATAAAAGGATAATATGGCAATTATTTGTATTGCCGCACCGCCCGGGAAAGTTATAACACAATGTTCAAAAACGCCACGGCAGAGGTCCCACAGATCACAGATACAGTTTATTCAGTGATACTGCGCGGATCAGGCCTTTCCTACTCAACGAACAACGTCGGCCAGCAATCCGCGTATTTAACCCCAGCACCATCATGGAATAACTTACCATTGCCAATTGTGTTATGGTCCGCTCCAGGAAGACCGCGTTCCGGTTCACGGTCCGGCCCGTGGACACCGGGCTCCGGGTCTTCTCGCTGTCCGTGTTTTCAGTCGGGCTTAATCACAAGCACCTGATTCTCGTATTGGGTCTGGAATGTAAGTGTCCCTGGGTTCGAGTGTCCTTGCTGGTTCGTCTCATCGTTATCCCGCCCTCACCTCTGTGGGGTAAGTCAGGCCATTTTTGCCGTTACCCTACGGTGGTATCTGTCCTTTCCTGTCCTTGCCTCCGTGGGATAAGTCAGGCAGTCATTGCTGTTACCCTGAGGCTAGACTATTCCCTTCCTTCCCTCTGAAGCCTGGCCTGAAGCCCTGCCTGCAGCCTACACCTCAAACCGTGCTTGCTACCCAGACCTGAAGCCTTGCCGGTGACCTCGCCTGTATCGCCGTCAAGTTCAGACGCCGGTTGAGAATGGAGCCTTTGCACGCCAACAGAAGGAACCATCTATCGTTGAGCATAGAACTTTGTGTTTCTGTGGTTAGTGTCCGTGTATGAGTCCCGGCCCTATGTCCTGTTCTCAAGGAGAGGTCCCAGCTCTGTGTTCTGTGTTCCAGTGCTCCAGCCCAAGGCTCAGTGTTCCTGTGCTCGTCAAAGGCTCAGTGGAAGTTCCATTCCGTGTCCAATGCTCCGCTGAGGTTCCATTCCGTGTCCAAGTCTCCGACGGAGGCTCCAGTCCGTGTCCAAGTCTAAGTCACAGCCTCGGCCCTGAGTCCTGGTCTCGTCCAGGGCTAGTGCCCGTGTCCATCTATTCCTCTCCCTTGTCCCTGCGTTCCTGCACTCCCTCGATCAAGACCATGTCTCAGGTTCTTGTCCTCGTCCGAGACTGAGCTTCATGTCCTCCTCCAGCCCTGGAGTCCCGCGTCCTGCCCCCACGTCCAGTCCGGTCCTCGCCTGGATCCGGAGACCGTGCCGAGTCAAGATCTAGGTTCCGGGTCCCTCTCCAGTCTCTCGATCGGAATCCTTGTCCAGGTTCCTAGTTCCCAGCTCCCATTTCTTAGTTCCCGTTCCCTGTCTCCCAGTCTTGTCCAAGGCCTGTGTTTTGTCCAGCGTCGTTTCTTCCCCACTTCCCTTGCTTACTTAATACACCTTGTCCTCTCCCTAGTACTTCTGTGTCAGTGTCTTACATTTGGGTCCGTTCCCAAAGCCACCCTATGACAAATTACCCTGCTTACAGTGAATACTTTGGACCAGGGGAGGAAAACGAGACACCCGCAGGAAACCCATCCATAGAAACATTCTTACGAAGGTCACCGGACTCCAACTCCCCGAGGTGTCGTGTTAACGTCTACGCTATCGCTGTGTCAAACTTATGGGTGTATTTTCAGGAGTTTCATGGTGTTAACAATGAATTATGGTTATAAAGACAGATATCTTAATTCGCCGTCGTTTATCTTGCAAAAGTTTGGGTTCATGCTGCAATTTCTTCGCATCAGCACCAACACGTGCTCGCAGTTATGGACTGTTTGTGTGGCTGACGGTGGCTTTCACCTTTGATCAATGTATTGCAATTTGTAGTCACAAGATGCAGAAACAATTTTGCACCGAAAGGACGACGATTATAGTGGTAGTGACTGCGGGCATAGGGATATTTTTAAGGTGTTGTTCCATTTTACTTTTCAGTAGATCGTTTTGAGATTATTGACGACGTTCCAAGGCGCTGTATTAACAGAGCAGATTAATTTACCAGTGTGGAAAGCTTACATACTGTTTCATGGTATCAATCGGTTTAATTCTAATGTTAAATGCTTTATCTGTCAGACATATTACAGCGGCAAACAAAATCCGCCAACGACTCCAGAGCAACCACGACAATAAAAACGATTCACAGGTGTGTTTTCAAAAACTGAATGATGTGCACAATGAATCTCGGTTTTTTCTAAGTATGAATAGGTTTCAAGTACTTTCCCTTTGAGGAATATCTACGGTGCATATGTATGAGTTGTTTTTCAGGCATATGTAATGCTCTTTGCTTCATACAATACGTTAATGCCATTTCTTCTCGGAGTCCATTATAAAGTAAGAAATCATGTCGAAGATAATTGAAATAAATTGACTCAACAGCCATATAATGGAATCTGACCAGCACAAAACGTTTATGTTCAAGCCGAAGTAGATTCCTCTGCCACTCATTACTGTTCAGTCATTTCGCACGGCGAAGGTTTCTTACTTTCACACTGGGACTCTGGATTCACCATTTTCTCTCGGGCTGCAAATGACCGTAATGACTCCATCTGAGAGCTTATTTTTATTTTGCAAACTTGTGGAAAATGTTGCAAGAGGCTGTAACATCATTGTCTCATTGCAGCAGCTTCTTCTACTTTACATCAAACAATTTCTGTTGCTGAGTTGTGAAACTTCACCAGCCTCCAATCCCATTGTTTTCAAGGCAACATGTTTATTCGATTATATATAACTAAAAAGCGTAGAGGTTAAAGTGAAACGTAAAGCCACTCGATCTCCGCTAACATAGAAGATTTGCGCTGTATTTGTCCGGTTCTAGCAGCTACTAACGGCAGACATTTATATTTTGTAATTTTATCACAACTTAATACGCATCACTTGCCTAGTTTATGTTGATTTCTTAAATGGAAACTATGTATCGTATGAATGGAATCATTATATGCATCTAATTTATTGAGAGCAAAGAATGAATCAAATCTACTGGAATCATTCCGTGCAGACTTCTCTCATACCCTCCACCTTAGCTCTCCGTATCATTGAGGCACCCCAGCCTCTGAATCCTTCGACAAAGTCGTGTCAGCTTGGAGGTTTCCCAACAATACTGGATAAAAAATTGTTGGGAACCTCGTTTTCTCTTAAGATGCTTTTTAGTTCGGTCATTCAAACGTCGCCCTCCACGCAGTTACAGCTAACTCTCAAAGGTTCAAAGGTTAAATTATCATCAAAGTGTACAACTCTGAAATTATTCTTCTCCAGATAGCAACGAAACCAAGAAAGAGAAGAACGGCAGCACAATCATCAACCCCCAAATCACTTCTGCCCTCACAAGAAAAGGCGATTAAAAACGGAATAGGGGCATCAACACCCACATACGCCTCCCCTAGTCAGAAACCAAAAAGATCGGGCGAAACTTACAGAATATTTATTTTTAGGGCTGAATTAAAAACCTGAGTGAATTTCTCCGGCACCGCAACAGGACTTTCACTCTCGGGCAGCGAGCGAACCTGCCAGCGATGAAAAGGCATGCTTCTCTGTCCGGTAGCAGAGCAATGTCCTGGCGGTCAAAGGCAGTCTCCCCTGTCCGTTGCAGAGCGCTTGCCTTCCATTTTGCCCGAATGTTACAATCTCACTCGGCAGTTTAATCAGCCAACAATCGTCGAAGTTCAGTCGATCATCGGCTAGCGCTCCAGCCGCAGCCTTCTCGCCACGACGTTCCCGCAAGCTGTCCCTGACTCTGGAATCCGCTAAAAGACTGCAGAACGCTGTAATGAATTTAAATGATTTCCAACTGCAAATCACAGGCTCCTACAGTCCCAGATTTATATTCAAGACGAAAACCAAATGTAAAAGACAGAAAAGAATTGAAGTATATAGTTTTATTCTCTATCCAGTTAATCGACTGAAGGAGTGTTGTACGCAGGCGCCATTCCGATCGGAAGAGTGCATCACTGGTCCGCTCTCTATAGATTATGACATTACTATCGTCATACAGACTTCGAATAACTCAATTTATGCAGCATTAACGCAACACCATAAGTTGAACGCTCTAGTGCTGCGCCACTCAAACACTTTGTTTAAATGTTTCCTCTCAATTTCCCAGACCTGCTTTCAGTGCCTCTTCAATCAAGAAAACAATAACTAACTTCGGCTTTATAATTTTGATCTTAACTCGGTAGCCTGCTGCAATACAAACTACTTCGGTACATTCACGCATAGTAATCGTTTGTAAGGCGATTGGATCTGACCCCTCACAATCAAAATGTATTCAATACTATGACCATACCAGCGAATGGTAGCTAAATCAGCCGATTTTATAGAAATTCATTGTTGAGTAGAATACATTCTTACTCTTTTGCCGTCATTTCCGATATGACCAGTACATTTTCCCCCTTTCCCTCAGCCTGAGTGGCCAAGTAGGAGTCTGGAGTCTTGCTTCGCCTCGCCTTGCCTCTGCTTGGAGCCTTGCCTCGTCTCGCCATACGGAATCTCCGCCAACCGCTAGGGAAGTCGAAGCGCTGCCATGCTTTCTTCGTAAGAGTATTGACTTGTTAAAATCAGGGCGAGTCCTCCGAAACAATAACAACGAGGAATGTAAAGTTGATGATCCTATCCACCTCTGGCCCTTCGATCACGGTTCGCTCTTGGACCTCCAGATTGTTCCGACTGAAGTCAATAATCAACTCCTTGGTCTTTCAGTCATTGAGTAGCAGCTTGTAGTGATGGCAGCTCTGAGCCAGGATTTCAATCTCCCTCCGACATGCTGATTCGTCACCACATTTGATTCGGAATACGACAGTGGTGTTGTCAGCAAACATGAATCTGGCTTTGGTGCCGTGCTTAGCCACACAGTCACATGTATAGCGTGAGTCGAGTTGCGGTCTAAGCACAGAGTGTGTCGTGCATCTGTGCTGATGGAGATCAGGGTGCACGTGTTGTTGTGAATCCGAACTGGCTGGGCTCGATCTAAATGACTCTTTTTCATGGTAAGGGGAAAGAGACAGAGGTTTTTCAGATTGTAGAACTTGATATACGAGCATAATTATTGAACGATCATTGCTTGTGTAACAACAGTCTCTTGGGCAACCTCCTTTAAAACACTGGGCAGAACACCATCTGCTCCAGGTGGCTTGTCTACCATCAGACCTTTCCGTTTCCCAAGGTATGTCTCCTTCGTAATCGCAGGTTCACACACTTCTAAACCCTGACACTCTGGAACTTCCGACACGTTGCTTGTGTCCCCCACAGTGTAGAATGATGGAAAATACTTATTCACTTCGTCCGCCATTTCCTTGGTTCCCATTGGTATCTCTGCAGCATCAATCTCCAGCGGTCCAATATCGTCCAATATTCAATTTCATTTATTTTAAACCTGAAGTATCTAAAGAAGTTTCTGCTATCCGCCTTAATATTATAAGTGGCCTTCATGACATTTTCAGTTACTTTCAGTTGGTTTTCAATCGCATTCTAACACTCTAACTTCCCGCTGTTTTTCTCTATTATATGCCGTCTCTTTCGCATTTGTGTTGGCTTCGAATTCTCTTCTTACCCACGGTTGTGTCATCTTGCCGTTTGAATACATCCTCCACTCTGCTTCCTCTTTCGAATGATCTCAGTTCATTTTTTACCAATAGCGCAACGCCATCACCTCTACCTATTTCGATACAGTATGTATCGTTGGATGTGCAACTGCCAGCTGTAAGATTCTTTGAATCACAGTTAGTGATACATACAACGTCATACCTGTCACTGCGTAACTTTGCCTCAAATTCAACTACATTTTTCTGTATATTGCCTGCATTCAAGTAAAGCACCTTCTGTCCAACAATCACCGTTTTTCACTTTATCCACCTTTCGCAATGTAACGTATCCTGTTGATTGCAATTCTGCCCTGAAATCAGTCCCTAATTGCTAGGAGTCTCACGATATACTGTCTCTGTTTGTAAGCCAGCGCTATCACTCTTATTCTCAACCAATGCCAAATCAGTTAACATAATTCAAAAAACAAATTAGATTTCCTTTATTAATTTAGGAACTAGTAAGAGCTGCGCAAATCTGGTACAAATGATACTTATTTGAAAGTGATAATAAATTAGAAAATAAATATCTGAAATTTTGTGTAACACAGAAGGGATGCGTGGCATTCTCCTTTGAAAACGAGAGCAAAACTAAAAGTAAGTGCATTTTGCTGTGATTTCCCCGATGAGCGATATGAATTGCGCAGTAACAAATGTGTAGAGATGGCTTTCTTTAATTGTTTGTTTTCTGGGCTGTCTCTGATGTGGCTAATGAGCTGCTAAGATTAATTGCGAGATTGCAGTATCCCGTCCCTTATAAGCACGCGCAAAGCAATCACGGGTAGTTTTGGGCAGTAGGAACAGTGTAAACTGATCGTCAAGTCACACGGAAAATGGAATATCCAGCAATTTTCAACATAGAACGTGTTTATTATCCTGTACTGACTGCGATTGGTATTCCCAGTAAGTAACTGGAGTTTCTTGTGACATTTCTGCTTGCTCTATCTACTGCACGACATTATATTTGCTGTAAAGTACATTGCACGAAGTGCCTTGTCTGACAAGGGATTTCGGTCGAGTCAGGTTGAAGCATATATTTTTCTCACTCAGACCGAACAGTTCTTTCCTGTCGCTGGTTTCTTTGTCAACAGCAATAACCAGTCGTGTTCCAACATTTTCCGTTTCCGGATATTCCAAAATATTAATGGTTTTTATACCTCGAAGTCTCAACCCACTCCCATCGACCTGCAGCGGGACCATCGTTCATTCACACTAGCATGCAACAAATGAGATTTCATTTTGAATATAATTGACTAAATGACTTTTCAATTGCAACAATAACCAAAGCAAATATGACTGTCCCGTTTTCCCTATTGGATTTGTTTGTTCTGGTCTTAATTTTAACGCTGCAGGTTCCTGGACTCACACGTATTAGATAAGTGGAAACAGGAATATCTAAACCCATTGTATTCCTATTATCAAAGTTCCGTTCAGCTACAATGCGCGAGTTATTCTGCATTGTTGCATTGATAAGAAATCCGCTGTTAACGATGCCGTGGTCTGCGGAATCCCATTGAAAGCTGCAGGTAATTTACCGACTCAGCTTTTTCTCCGATCCCTCCCTTGGCCTCAAGCACGAATGTAAGCTCGAATGAACTGTGTAAACACTTCGTGGATCGAAGCCAGTTCAATCAGTGTGTAAACAATAATTTGTATGCAAATCAAGTAAAATGCATCGGATTTTGTGAGCTTGAAACTAACACTTATTTCTTCCTTGCAGTTAATTTAATGGCGATTGTGATCCTCTGTCTTCGAAAATGTGGACTCTCCAAATGCATCACCCTTTACCTCGTAGCAATGGCAACAGCTGATTTAATGTGTGTTATCATAGGCGTTGTAATAGAGCGGATCAATAATATTTACGGTTTCGCCAATGTTTTGTTCATCACTCCGATTTGCGCTCTGACATCTGTGCTTCGTCTCGCAGCCACGGACTGTTCTGTCTGGCTGACCGTGGCTTTCACATTTGATCGATGCATTGCAATTTGTAGCCAAAAGCTGCGGAAGCGAGTTTGCACCGAAAGAACAGCGACTATAGTGGTGATGATTGTGAGCATAGGGAGCTGCCTGAGATGTTTTCCATATTACTTTGCAGTAGCTCCTGTCGTGATTATTGACAACGTTCAATGGTACTGCACTGACAAGGCAGATTACTTTAGTTCACCAGTGTGGAAAGTTTACCAGATGGTTGATGGTATCATTGCATTTTTACTGCCAATCGGTTTAATTCTAGTGTTCAATGCCTTAACAATCAGTCATATCATCGCCGCAAACAGAATCCGCCGAGGATTCCGGAACATCAATGACAACAAGAAAGACTCAGAGGTGGCGAACCGGAGAAAATCAATGATTTTGCTGTTCGCTCTATCAGCCAATTTCATTTTATTGTTGATCCCCTGTATAGTCTCCACTATGATCTGGCAGGCTCAGAATTACTTTTATACAGACAGATATCTTAATTCTCCGTCTTTTATCCTGCAAGAGTCTGGGTACATGTTGCAATTTCTCTGTACGTGCACCAACACGTGTATCTACATACTGTCCCAGAAGAAATTCAGGGAAGAAATTAAGAAAGGAGTGAATCATCTGGTCACATTGAATGGCCGACTCTGCAGATAAGACGTAAGTTGATTTGTATATTTTGTTATTAAGTCACATGAAGTTTTTTAATAATGGGCAGGTTTGATCAAAAGTCTGGTCTGCCTGGCGTGCTGCCTGTATGCTAGGATACCGTTTCGCACCAAAGCTAGCGAGTTTAATTTCCTCAAATGAACCAGAGAATAAAGTGTTGCTGATGTGATACTTACACTGGCAGAATTACATTTAAATCACTGGAAAAATAGCGAATGCTTAATCAACGTACAGAATGATGCTGGCATGATTCATAATTTGTTTGATTTATCTATTAATCGACTGATCATCGATCCACTGAACACACGCATAGATATCATCCGAGAGTCCGTGTATTAGAATCGGATCTCCGTTGTACCAGGTTCACGAAATGAGGAGTCACACTTTTCCCTGAAGACGGGAAATACACAACATAAGAGAATGAATCCTTAGTCTGACACGTCAATTGTTCTGTTTGCCGTTTTAATCTATCAGAAATGCAACCTCAACTTCACCTTCACAAAAGAACATCGCTTTCTCTTTCTGGTGGTACAATGATTTATTTCGTCGATATGATTTCATTCCAGGAGGTTTGCCAAGCCAACATCAAGCTGTGTGTCCTTAATCAAGAAGAAAAGAAAATCTGCAGGTTCTGGAAATGCGTTGTCCAAAATCACGTTGCAGTGGCGTTCAATTTAAGCACGTGTGCTCCAGAGTTAAAGGGCATTAATAATGACTCGACATTTCTTCATAGTGTGAATGTGTTCAAGTACTTTCCCCTACGAGAGTTACCTTTTTATCCACACGTAGTGCTCTTTGTTTCGTGCAACAGATTCATTGCTGAATTGCAGAATTTCTCCAGACGCCATTTCTATTTTTTTTGGCAACATCTTTGTTCAGTTATGTTTTACTAAAATAAAGTAGAGGTTAGAATGAAACCTAAAGCCACTTACTGAACGATAAGCGAGACGATTTATTGTAACAATGTGGAATGTTTGTCCTCTCTCACAGCCATTACCACACGACTGCTTACCTTCTTAATTTTATGAAAATGTAAGACGAATTACATGGTTATTCAATGTAAACTGCTTAAATTGTGTTTTTTTTTTCATTTACGTTTTTATCATTAATCATTCATAGTTGTCATCCGTGAGTCCAGTTCCCCAGCCTTCGGGACCGGTGAATCATTCATACCGCGTCCTGTACCTTTGCCCTTTTCTGCATGGCTGTTCTGTATTTCCTTATTAACGGTGAAAGCACAGGGTCCTGACACAATCCAACAAAGCTCTCCGGGTCATTGAACCATGTAGACTTCCAAACCCTAGAATAAGTTTGAAGTCCACTGGAAGGATTTCTCCACAATACCGGATATAAAGGAGCTTGTCACCTCTTAAACTTCTTTATAAATCAACATTCCAAAATTCCTCATCCACGGTATAATCTCTTTTGATTATTACATCATCGTCGTCATAACGATGTCCATTTACCTACTTCGTGCTACATTAATGCAACACTGCTGGACTATATATAACATTCACCAATACTCTCAGCTCTTTATTTCCCTTGGACCCATACAAATTCAAACTTCCCCAGAACTTGTCTCTGTGCCTCTTCAATAAAAACTACTTTTAATCGCAATACTGACCTTACTTTCTAAACCTGCTGTTGTATAAATTATATTCTTTCAAATGCTCGCGCAAGGTGATCATGCATACGGCAGCTGACTCTGACCCCGCACATTCAATACTTTCCAGCTGTTAGAACAACAGTTGTTGGGAGGTAGCTTGTCCTATTCTGCTTGAATTCATTGTTGCGTAGAATAAACTCTAAATCTTCTGTCATACATTCTGATACTTCCACAACATTGTTCACTTTTACATCAACTAGAGTGTCCAAAATAAAAGTGTTGTGAATGCATATCTGTTGCCCTCAGTCGCCGCCAGAACTTTTATGGTCAGCGACGTGAAACCTGTTGTCACATAACACGCCAAAGGCCTTTCAGCGCCCTATATCTATAGCATTCCTGTTGGATGTAACCACCCAAATCCCGCTATCAACATCAGCCTCACAGACCATCATGTTTCCTCTTGTATTTAGTTCTCGCTCACTTCTCGATTCTACCATCGGACAGACTGCGCAGAACCACGGGTTCCACTCGCGCAGTTTCAGGAATGGTTATTACTGTACGACTATCAGCATCATTAGCAATGTGAATGACATCAGGCACCACAACTCTGTGCAGGTTCCATAATCAACTGACTCGCTTTCAAGGACGGTACACCACCAAAAGACCATACCCTGATGTTGAGGGGTAATAACTGCTTCTGTGCCTGGTAGTGTACATCATGAAGTTCCTCTACTTTGGTCCAGCTGGCAGCAGATAAATGAGAGAATGTCCTCGAGGCTGGAGAGACTCTGATGATGGATGCCGCGTTCCTGCGGCCACGTTTCATACAGAAGTGCCCAAAGGTGAGGAGGGACTATTACAGACTGGGCCGTATCCACTACTACTGTTGGAAGGGTTTTCCGTTCAACCTTATTGGTATTCCCATACCAGACTGGGTTGCAGCCAGTGAATACACATTACGCTAAAAGCTTATAGTCTCTAGTCAAAGCTCCCGATGCCATACGGAATCTCCACAAATTCCGAGCAAAGTATAGGCCCTGCTATTCTTCATTTGCAATTGTGCTGGGGGTCGGGACGAGTCATCAGAAACGTTAACAACAAGGAAAGTAAAGGTGCTGATTCTATCCACCTCCGATCCTTTCATTACGACTGGCTCATGGACCTGTAGTTTCCCCCTGCTTAATTCAATAACCAACTCATTGGTCTTGCTGTAATCGAGAAAGGGTTTGTTGTTATGTCAACACTGAGCCAGATTTTGTAACTCTCTCCGACATGCTGATTCGTCACCACATTTCATCCGGAATACGTCAGTGGTGTTGTCAGCACACTTGAATCTGGCGTTGGTGACGTGCTGAACCATACAGTCACATCTGTATCCCGAGTAGAGCCGAGGTATAGGCACACAGCCATGTGATGGAACTGTGCTGATGGCGCTCGTGGGGAAGATGTTGCTGCAAATCCGAACTGACTGCGCTCGATCGCAATGAGTCTTTTCCATTGTAAGAGGTGTGAGGGACCGAGATTTTTCACTTGTATAAAACTTTACATCCTAAAACTCGGGCAGAATTGGACTATTTGGTCCATCGAGGCTGCTCCGCCATTTCTGACGGCTGATCCATTTACGCTCATAGCTCCACTCTCCTGCGTTCTCCCGTATCCCTGACCAATCCAGAATCTATCAAGCTCTATCTTATATAACGTAATCACTTGACCTCCTCAGACGCCCGTGGTGAAGAATTCCACAACTTATGTTCTCTTCCTCCCGAAATTCCTTTCCATCTCCGGTCTGATAGGATGGATTTCTATCTTATACTCTCCCATCACAGCAAATTTGCGCTTCACATTCACTGTGTCGAGGCCTTTGAACATTAAATGGTTTCAATGAGGTCACCCCTCATTTTTCTGAAATCCAGTGAATACAGGCCGAGGGCCAACAAATTCTCTTCATTTGAAAAGCCGTTCAATCCTGGAATCATTTCCGCGAACTTCCATTGAACTCCGTCCGGAGTTGGCACAATCGTTGCTAAGAGCAGAAAACGGCACACAATACTGCAAGTCAGGTCTCCCTAATACTTTATTGACGCTCAAAATTATATCCTTGCTTTTAAATGTAATTATTCCTGAAGGGAATACTGTTACGTACCACCAGCTATAGATCGGATGTTTAGTCCAGTTTCAATGTTATAACCACTATCTTTATGACAATCTACTGAAAACATAAAAACTCAAATGAAATAATCAGAAGTCATCAGTTTTTCGCGTATGTGTTGTGTGTGTCTGTTCGGCTCCCAAACAGTCAGGATTAGAAGCAATAATTTGTCTTAAGAGTCAGATGGCAAAGGACCAGTAATCCACAGAATAAATGGTGGGAGAGATTTGGAAATCTCCGCTAAAATGTAGAAAGAAAGCAGTTACGAAGAATTTCTCAGATTCCACACATGAGCAAACAATAGAACAGTCGGCGAAAATAATATCCGTCGAATCGTTGCGAAATCCCCATCGAAATATCACCAGGTGACAGTCACGAAATATCCTTTCTTCCAAGA